>NW_008607110.1:2960-19904 GCF_000691845.1 Merops nubicus | reverse complement strand
AGCAGGAATAGGGAGGTGATTGTCCCCTTGTACTCAGCACTGGTGAGGCTGCAACACAAATACTGTGTTCAGTTTTGGGGCCCACTACAAGCAGGACACTGAGGTGCTGGAGCATGCCCAAAGAAAGGGACTGAGGGAACTGGGGTTATTTAGCCTACAGAAAAAGAGGCTTGGGGCAACTTTCTCACTTTCTACAACTACCTGAAAAGACATTGTAGAGACATAGATGTCAATCTCTTCTCCCAAGTAACAAGCAACAGGACAAGAGGAAATGGCCTCAAGTTGTGGCAGGGGAGGTTTAGACTGGACATTAGGAAAATTTTCTTCACTGAAAGGGTTGTTAAGCATTGGGAAGCAGTTGAATCACCATCCCTGGAGGTATTTCGAAGATGTGTAGATGTGGCACGTAAGGACATGGTTTAGAGGTGAACTTGACAGCGTTAGGTTTATGGTTGGACCTGATGATCTTAAAGGTGTTTTCCAAACTAAATGATTCTATGATTCTAAATACATTGGCCTACATACTCTAGTTACGATTTTGCTTACCAAATGGATCACTGGGGTGACTGTATGGAAGTGTCTGACATGTGGCTAGATGATTCTGGCTTGTGGGAAAACGAAGAACTTCCAATGGCACTGCACAAACACAAATGCTACTTCCTGGGTTCCACCAAGTTTCTGACTCTTCTGTTTTATGTTTGCAAAGCTGCCCAACTCTGTCTGACTTTATGGGCAACTATTGCTGGAGTTCTTTAACAGTTTTAGTTGGCAACTCCCCTTTCTTTCACCAAACAAGTTTACTGTCACAAGGTAGTTGAAACATGACCTAGCATTTCTGTGTTTTTGTTTTTTTTTTTTTCACCAATAACCTAGTGTATCTAACCGTCTTCAGAGTTTTATTTGGGTATTAACTGATAGAGTTTCCAGTTTACAGCATAACAGTACTTTTTGGCATGTCAGTTGTGTCATCGCAATTGATTCATTAATTAAGATAAAGATTAATGTAGGCAAATATTCTTTATAGTTATTCTCTTCATTATTACAAGTTAGGATGGACATATCCTACTTTGTTTTTTGTTACTGTGACTTCTACTTAGGGTGAAAATCAAAACAGAACTCAAAAAGCCTGAAGAGAGTAAGCATGCTGGGTGTGAGCTCTTGCTCAGAAAGTCTAACTGTTGAGCTATAGCAAGCGTCTTCTAATGTGGGTGTATGTATTCAACACAGACACCTTAGCAACTCACAGTTAGTGTGGAGACACCCAAACTTGCTTCAGGAGATTCACAAATTAATTTTGAGCATGGTGAATTTGATATTCATGATTTCAAGTTCAAGAAGTTTATCTTGGTGAGAACTAAAGGGAGAATATTCTGTGCAGACTCAACTCTCCTTCTAGCTCAGCAACACAGTTGCTGCTAATGCTTTTAATTTTCACAAGTAGACCTGTAGTCATTATGAGGCTGCATACTGGAGGTGGCACATGCCATTCCTTACTGGGACCAGAGAATGAATAGGAAGGTTAAATTTTTGTCTTATTTTTTCATTTTTAAAAAAACGCCATCATTGAAAGGGCATCATTGCTCAAGTTCACTTATATATGCACTTTCAGTTGTATAGAAACTACTTCCTCTATAGAAATATCTCTATAAAACCTCTAAAAACTAGAAATAAAAAAAAAAAAAAGTGTTTGTCTTCTCAGGAAGACAGAAGTACCGTTAACACTCTGCATCTTACCATTCTGGCACCAAGAGTGCAACGAAACTACCCTCAGAATTTTGAATATCACAGATTGATGGCACAGCTCAGGAATAACTCCTCCAAAATGTCTAATGAGGCTCTGTCAAAACTGTCTAACTTATTAATTTCCTTGCTGCCATCACATTGCAGGTTGTTACTGCAAGATAAGAGGCTGCTTCCTCTTTTCGCTTTCCTTAAAAGCTGAGACTCAAATCCAGGTGTCAACAGCCCCACTGGGTCTCCAGTTTCCCCTGAGGGTGTGGAGCATCTCCATAGCATAAATAAGTCTGCAGCCCTGCAGTTCTGAGTTGTACTGAACCTTTCCCTTCTCCCCTCCTGTCTGGGGTCAGGTGAGTGTGTGGGAGACCTGGCTATTTGCTAATCTCTGCTGCAAGAAGTGAATAAGCTTTACACCCCCTTATTCAGCTTCTTCACTCTGTAATTCCTTACTGACATTCAGTTCTTTGCCACTGACACAATTCAGTAAGTAGCTACTGTTTCACAGATCAGAAAAGCCCCTTAGAATAGCATCAACTACTGTTGTAAGAAGCATTCTGCTTCGCTTGCATGCCTTCGCTTACGCAAAAGTCACATGAAAGGAAGTATTTCTGTATCTGTAATGCTGTGATACACCCATTCTGAATTATTGTTAGTTAGCCATTATCAATATCACTGCTCACTAGCACTGCTATGCTGCACAGACATGTTGAAGCACACTCTTTTGATATTCTTTTCTTCTTGGAAGCTCAGATGGCAGACCACTAAGAAATCATGGGAATTGCTCAGTTACCTGCTACTGAACACGGTGATCTCCTTGAAACAATAGGAATAGAACAGATTTAAAAAAAGAAGTGACATAGCCCAGAGTTCTTTTTCATGGTGAGAAAGTACACAGAGCAACACATTACTTCCTCAGAAGCTCAGATGACTCAGATTAACAGTAAAACAAGCACAAACTAGCACAAGATTTTACCAAAAACAGTTAAAATGATAATAAGATCTACGTGGAAAAACATATAGAAAAGTATGTATATATGCCAAATCAGTGAAAGCAGCTAGGTGGTTTTCTGGACATTTTTGAAAAAATTTCAAAGGCCAACGGATTAGATGAGTAAATACACTATACAACATCCTGCAGGCATTTTATATTTTAATGGCTAGTTAGATTAAATGATCAGCCTAATGTATAGTCTTTAACATCTTTTGTTTAAATTAATTTCTATTTCTGAAAAAAAGTCTAAATTACAACTATTTTTTTAAATGGATCTTAAGACATTTTAAAATATATGTTATTTCTTACCTGTAAATGGTATGGGGAACATATACTTCCTTAATTGGGAATTCCAAAATTTCTTTGTGAGGACGATTACGGTTTTCTGGAAATGGCTTTACTGGCAGTAACTCTGGTGTCAGACAATAACCAAGGTTTTCTGAAGCTGGAGAAATCTCCAGTTTAAGTGTTCCTTTATAAAAAAAAAAAAAAAAAACAAAAACCAAGAACAACAAAACCAAATAAACAAAAAACCTCAGCAAAAATATAAAAGATAACCAATGTATAATAAAACAAGAACGAGAACAATATGTGAGGTTACACAGCCACAGTGCAGAAATAAGAACTGGATCTTCAGCTTGAAGGCTGTAGGAAAATGAAAGCATAAGTGTATAAAGAAATGCAGGAAATAACCTATACACATCCTTACCTATCAGGCCAATAAATAGTTATTTATCTCTACCCTGTACAATTTCAAAGAAGCGCAAAAGAATGATGGGATACTATACGGTGGGTTGATGTTCTAGTATCTTACACACACAAACATTATAAAAGTTGTCTAGGAGACAAATGAAACATAAAAGGGCTGCTGTTTAATACAGTTCTCTCTCACTCCTCCCACGCACATTCTGCTATGATTAATTTCTGCCAAAATAGACACCACCCACCAGGAAAGGCAGACTAGCTGCAGTGAGCAGTTCAACAGTTAATACTGATAACATTTACCCAAGTATAACTAGATTTTCAATTTAAATTCTATGTTGTGATAAGTGAAAATCACTTGGGGAACTCACACTTGTCATTTCTGGCAACCAGCTAAAAGGGCAAACCAGCTTTGCACTCAGTTCATATTTTTTAAGGCTCCTCTACAATCCAGAAGAGCCTGAGCTATAATTTATGTAAAAAAGAAAAAATAAGATGGTCAGGTTTTTGACAGTAGCCAAAGACTATCTCTGCTTCTCCACTTCGTTAACACTGAACCAAATACCTAAATAAGATGAAATGTGTACATGTTTTAACCTCCTTCTGTAGAATATGACTATTTTTAAAGCATTGCAGGGAAACAGCAAGGATCTTAGAAATTTGATTTAAAGCACTGTCTTCAAATAGTTCAAACAGTAACAAAAAACATCCATTAGGTACACTGTAAACTAGGGAGGAATGCAAACAGTTTTAGCATATCAAGCTAAATATAAATCTCCATGCTCACCCACACAGGAAAAAAACTAAAAAGCATCTGTGCTCAGGTAGACACTGGGAACCTAGGGAAGTTCTACAACAGCACATACTGTAGGCTTAAACCCCAAGTTAATTGTACTTTGAGGTTGGAATTTACAGAGTATGTCCTTCCCATCCAAAATGAGTTATGTACCTGGTAAAGTCTTAATTCTTCTTTGCAAGGAAGATGATCTTTTGAAATCAGCTAAAAATTTAAACAGATCTTCATCACTGAGCCTGTCTCCTTCCTGCCAGGAGAAAGCCAAAAATCAGTACCTTTATAACAATATTCCATAACAGTGAGAAAAGCTTGTGAGTGAACCATGTCCTTGAGGCATTCCAAGATACTGCTGTCACTGCAGTAGACAGCAGCTATCCTCTGTCCCCACATGAATATTACAGGTAACTTTTCCCATCACAGTTCACATTACATAGATGAAAAATGTCTTAGGGAATCAGAAGTAAAGAGTATCCAGTACCTGTTTAAAGAAGGTGTTGAGAGTTAGAGAGATTGTTTTGAAGTTTGATACGGGATAGCTGTCCTCCGTGCTGAGACTTCTTTCAGAAAGTCTTCTCGCCTGTAGCAGGGTTGCCCTCTTGTCACCAGTGTATCCTTTCCCTTCAAAGGGAAAGTAAATCCAACATCAGCTTCCTCTCTGCTGCTTCAGTGTAAAGACTACCAGGATACACTAGAAATCCACAACTTCCCATCAATATCAGGGGATAAAGAGAGTACCTAAACCATTCCACTAGTTTTATTTCAGACTAGGTGTAATAGTGAAATGCCAGGATATGCCCAGTGAAGTGCCATTATTTCTGCTGCAGGGCACAAGCACATTCAAATCTTTAGCTCATGCGTTATAAAGCACAGTGATCAATCAAAGCTGCTGACCAATGGCCTTGTATAGTCTAGAAACTAAGATTGTATGTATTTTGACTGTGTTGTTTTACAAACAAACTCTATATGGCAAATGGAGTTCAACTTCTACAAAGCAAGTGTTCAACAAAAATTGGGCCTAAACCATGGAAGAACATTTAGCATACATAAAAATAAACATGCAGAGATGAAACACTAAGCATATTAAGTTGTGTCTGTAGCACTGAATAGGACAGCTGAGAACGTGTGACTTTGAATTTGTTATTTGCTTGATGCCAGAGTGAATGACAACATTTCCTATGCACAGTCCTACCAAAGAGTCGCTTCAGATTAGTTTCAAAAGTTAGACAACTACCATTTAAACCTTCAGCTTCAGGCATTTCTCGTTCAAGCGTTGAAAGATTGAAGAAATTAGTCAGGCTTATGGGAATCCAGGCGAATGGCATCCTGTATTTGCCCAGCCGCTGACAGAAAGATTCAGCTTGGGCTTTCAGTTTTTCAATCTTTTCTTTTGTCTAAAACAAAGAAAATAATGACTGTTTAAAAAGCAATCAGTTACTTCGATGCTACTATAGATAAAGAATGGAAATTACATATTTTCAGTTCAGTAAATAATTTGCATTCTTATCTCTTGTGCTTTCCTGCTACATCAGTGTCAGGACCGTAGCTGTTTTGATTTTCTCTTTTTCATTATAGAAAAGGAGAATGCAGATGTTTTTACAGTGACCCTTTTGCAGTGACCCTGAAGCCCAGCAGAAACAATCGGCATGAAACACTAGCAGTTCTTTCTTCATCAGACACAGAAACAATATTCTCCTAAAAGCAATATTCTAAAGGTAAGAGATGTGTGGAAGTCCAGCAAACATTGTCAGTCTCCTCCAGAGAGGTAATTGACCACAAATTCCTTGAACTGAGCCCATGCTATCTGTGGATGAGAGCACTGAACTGGCCACATACACACTACGACAGGTTGTTTGCCCACCCGGTAACACATCTCTGAGGTACAAATATTTCTGATAACTCCAGTTGGGTTGCTGTCTCCTTTGCCCACCCCTATCTGCTTTGTGACTCAAGACTTTAACAGTATCGATTTTCAAAGGGATCAGTAATGATAGTGGTGCACCTTGCCTTCCCATGACTTCCTTCAGTGGTCACAGATGCCAGACTGCTTGCATCATGGATGCACCAATTGGCTTGCTCCTCAATGTTCTTGGGATTCTGTCCTGTTCCAAAGAGTCTACTCTTGCTCTCTTTTCTTCTTGTGCATGCATTTTTTGATCTAAACGCTCTTCATGGTTATTCGCTTACCTTCCCAGCCTCACTTTCTTTAAGAACCATGTAGGGTTCTGCACAGTCTCCAATTTCTCCTTGTTGAAGCACTTTTTCTATCTACAGAAAGCAGTAAAATAAGACACTCACAAAGAGAAAATGTCACCCAAATAGTAACATGTTGCTTCTCTAGCAATAGGAAAGATCCTGCCTAAATGTCTGATGTGGAATTCTTAAAACTGTCTTTATGGATTAACTGATGCTAAACATTCTCCTAGTTTTCCATCTGATCTGTTAGAAAGAAGAAAATACATACATGACACCACTGTCAATTAGGTACTACTGCTTTTTCACTAAATTAGGAAATTTAACACATTCCAAACGAAGTGGTTCAGGCTAACTCAGTTTCAGAATTAAATAAACAAAATTATGCAAAGTGCACTAAACCAAAACAACCCCACAGAATGTAATAAAGATTTCTTAAAATGGCTTATTTCATTTTGCTTTACTTTAGATTTCCATTAGTTAGAGACAGGAAGTTTTAAGTACTTAGTAGAACTAGAACACAGGGTATCAGTGTATCTCCTTAGCTTGGGAGTGAGATATACCAGTAGACACTTTCATGTAGACTAGGAAAACCTATAAGAATTCATCTCCACTACAGGAAACTCATATTTGTCAGCTTCATGAACTCAGACAGCATGCACAGCCAGGAGCAGGAAGAACAGTGTTGAAGAAGCACTGCAACATACCTTTATTACTAGGTATATATCAGATGAGGGATAAGTGACAGAAAATACTGCTGATCTTGCTTGAGTAGATAAGTCAATGGAGGGTGTATGAGAACGCAAGAATCCTCTTAATGAATCCGAGTTGAGGTCACAGTGAAAATTTTCTGAGATCTTGAAAAGATAAAGAATTAGAATGTATTGCAAAGGAAAAAAGGATCAAATTTTATTTTAAAATAAGTAAAAAGTAGTAACTAGAACAGTAAAGCAAGCAGTTGCAACCATGTGACTGACTGAATAAAAGGAATCCTAGGTCAGAGTGCATGTGTGAAAAGTTGCATGTTTTTTCTGAAGTTTTCTTAAATTATTATTCCAGAGATTAAAAAAGCCAAGCCAAGTGAACAAAAATACTGTATACACACTTACCTTTTTTCTTTCTTTTACATCATAGAGAGCTATGCATGCAAACAAAGGTTCAATCTCTATATCAAACCTGTTAAGGAAAGACACATAGGTCAGTGATTAATACTTCATTCTTATAGTTCTGTAAAATAAAATATGGAAGGCCTATATCTCAACTGGCATCCCAATTAGAAAATGAAGATAAATATTTCATTCAAGACCTAAGCTCTCTCAAAGTCTGGAGATTTTTTTATTAGTGCACTTTATTAGATGATTTCAAGAGGAAAAGAAGGGAAGTAAACTGCACACAAAGTATTTTCTAAATTTGTCAGACAGGTGGTCTCAGATACTAGTTAAAAATGATCATAATTTTCTTCAATTTTTTTCTGTTTATCAAGTCTAGTAGTGTGTACGGGGAGCAAATTAGTTTGTTGGAAACCTATACTTTGGGCTCATTTCCAACTCCTTTTCACCCTGACAAAGATTTCTATAATGACAGACAGAAATAGTCCTCTGGTACTCTAAGAAAGAACAATCAGCCCGTAAACATTTGCTAAGCAGAACACCTGCAGTGATGTAGCAGGATCAGCAGCAGTACACTGATCTGAACTGAGAAATGGTGAGCGAAGCCTGTGAAACATACTTACTTCAGAGTCTGCAGCTTCACCAAAATCCTGTTGCCCAGATGTTCCTTTGGGCGATCCGGCACTGGCCGTATCTCCACTGCATCTTCCTGTCATTAAACAGTCATACTCAATTAAAAGAATTGCAAATTTACATCTTTAAACAAAACCTTTATGTGACATCAGCCAGGCCACTGCTGAAGACTAGCACATTGCCCACCTAAGCAGGACCATTTCATCTCCCCAAAGATGAAAGAAAATTGATTTATGTTTCTGCATATTGACACTTTTGACCCCGAGCTGACATTTACACCAAATATTTACACTTCTGGCCCCCAAGCACATATTACACTGCAGGGTAAAACCCTGAAACAACTGTATCACCAGCGCACGGCTTGACCCCCACTGAAAGAAGGACAACAAAGGCTCCAGCAGAACCACGGGTCAGAGTGCAGCCCCCTGACTGCCCGTTCAAGATAGCTGACGGTGGTCAGCCCACAGTGACGTGCCTTTGACGTATGATTATACAAGGGAGAAACGTATGCGGGTGGCAAACCACTTTCCCACTGCAGTGCAGCTCTGCAGTTAAGCATGCCAAGGCAGCCATCTCGGGAAGGCCTGCGGGCCGGTCAGCCCTGAGCTCACCTCGTCCACGGAGGGGTAGAGGGCGAGGAGCTCGGCGTGCCTGTTGGTGCGCCGCGCCTCCTCGTTCTGCCGCTCGAACTCCTCGGCGCTGACGTGACGCAGGAGGGACTCCAGCCGGGGGTCCGGCGGCAGGCTCCGCAGGTCGAAGTCGGACGAGGCGAGGTTCGTCCTCGAAGCCTCCTCAGGGAGCGCGTGGACAGGTCGGGGCCCTGCCTGCTGGAAAACCACAAAATGGCCATGACACCGGAGTATCGTGAAACGTCTCTTGATTGTCTGGCAGCCACCCCTGCCACGGGGCCTTACGGCAAGCACGGCTCCCCACTGGATGCCGTTACAGATATCCTAGGATCTTTCCATTGAGGAAAGCTGTTGCATTTGAGTGCTTTTCCCAAAGTGAAGAAAACGTACCTGAAAGTTTGCATCACCGGAATCCAGTGTTTCTGATTCAAATGTTTGTTTTTGAAGCGTCTTGTGAAAATCTTTTCTGGAACCCTTGTTTTTCAGGCTACAAGTATCTGAATACCCTTGGTTCCTTTCACAGAGAAGCCCGAGGAAGTCATGACAGCACAAGGAGGAATTATGGGAAAATAAAACAGAAAAGACAAATTAAAATAGTAAAATTAAGCAACCAGAAACATTATTGTGCAAAAGAGCAATGTAGCAGGGCTGTTGTGCAAAAATGTGATATTTCACAATGTTTTAATTGTTTTATCACACCACTGCAACTCTATGATGTATACTAAGGATGGTTTTAAGAGGAAGAAAATTCATTCAGAACACTTCTGCATAGCCTATGAGCCTGAGACCACAGCAAAGCCTGACCCAGGTACAAGTTCAGCTCTGAGTTCCTCATCAGATGCGGTGATTATTTCAATGACCTCAAGAACATGGATTTGGATTGCTTGTCTCTCAGCTGGCTCTTTGCTCCTGCCATTATACATCAAGGAGCTTACAGCTCTTGTCCTCAACCTAGCTGCTATCCCAAGTTAATCACACGTAACAATCCACACCTTTCAAACAGTGCCTGTTTTTGAAAAGGGCTATTGCTATGGCACAATGTCACCCTCTCTGCTGGAAACTATGTGAAATTTTGCAGCAAGGTACCAATTTCAAATTACATTTTTATGGAAAGCAGAAAAAAACAGCAGGTTGCAGATGTGCCCAGAGCTCTATTTCTTGCACTTTATTATGGCCTCTTTGCAATCAGCCTCCTTAGTTACAGTGTCCTGCTTTCTTCTCTTTCCTTTCTGTAACACTCCCAAAGCAATGCTAAATATCTGAGTACTTTCATAAAGATGCCATGATAAGTAATCATTGATCAGGGAGACACCTTTTTTTACTACATTTTGGGAGTAGCTGAATTATATGCTCTGATGTGTTTTAATGTTAATTGTTTGCATTTTAATCGTTTACCAGTTCACTGCAAATGAAAACTGCAGTCATAAAAGAGACAATCCCAGCTCTCCTTGGATGTGACCTTGTTTTGGAACCACATTAATTGTCCGCAATGAAAGAAAGAAATTTTGCACAAGTTTAAGACATTTTGGCATCCCAAAGTGGTTTTATTGATTGTTTTTAACTATCTACAGTGGCAAACAAATGATTAATGGAGAAATTTATGTACCTGAGATCACACGTTCCCTGTGGTGTACAAGCTACACTAGAGATGCCTTTTTCCTAAGGTATTCCTGGAAAATTTATTTATATTCATTTATTTTAAAAAGCATGGTAGCCATTAAAACTCACCAAGAAGCAAACGCTGCTTTTGGTGCACATGTAAATTTAATGGCCACACTCTGAATTAAGAAAGTGGGATGAGGAAAAGGAACAAAGGACAAGTAAAAGGAGAAACTGATAGGCATAGGAATAAGCTTCCATTCAGCCTCTGGCAAAAACACATGGACCATTCAGCTGTGTCCAGCCCCTCTGTCACATACCTCTCTGCTCTGGGGCAGGAGGACCACTTCTGTTCATGGCACCCACTGAAGATGCTTCAATCTCCTGTTCTGAACCTTCACATCCATGAATGGATGAAAGTCACTTAGACAATCCCCACATCCATAGCTCACCAGATTATACATTCAGCAACCTATCCTATGGATCTTTGTCTCCCAAGTAGACAACTACATTTTTCCCAGCCTTTCTCAAAATAATGGAAAGCTTTCTGTGATTACTTTTGTTCACCTGTCTCTTGATGTGTTTTCTTCCTCTCATGCTTCTGTTTTGAGAATACTGTTCAAGCATAACATAAGACTCCCAATAACAATCTATTACTGGTTTATGTGACACTGCAGCATCTTTTACACTGTCTTGTTCTTTGCAATTTTTAATAACTTGCTTGCTTTGTTAGCCACAACCATCAAAGCTCAGCTCTCTGGCACGGCCCTTCATCATATTTACTGTAGATTCAACTGCTCAATAAAGTTTTTGAATACAAATTTGCCTTACCTGAATGAATAAAGTAGTAAAACACATGACAAATCTCCTCATGCATGTGTATTTCTGTGGTTCCATTCACATTTCTAAAAGCACACTACAGTGCAAAAATAGCTTTGCTCTATTTTTCACCTCACCTACTGTAATGCTCATTCTCTGCTCGTGTGACAAAGCTGTACACTGGCTTTTTATGGCATGCTCAGAATAACACTGTGATAAGGAGCCAGTGCCTGTGCTCCGAGCCGTGCGGGTCACGGGCATGCAAAACCCACTAGCTTAGTTGTAGTGACTCACTGTGCAACAGTTTTGAGAACTCAATTTCATCAGCATCCGCAGAGGAAGTTTCTTAATAACCCTCAGTGGCTGCTTTGTCCCTGCACAAGCTGCACAATTCAAAAATGCAGTTCCTTTACAATCACCAGGAGTCAATCTGTAATGCACTGACTGCTGATGTGCATACACGTCAGAGAAACAGAGTTGCAAGGCCAGGTGATGGGACACGATGAAAGGGCAGCAAATGTGTCAGCACTCTACCATTTTCTGCTAGTACTGCTTCTCAAGAACAGAGCATGAGCATGGGAGGGGATGAAAAGGAAGTGGTGCAGAAAAACAGAGCTCAAAAAACCTTTCTGAAGAACAGAAGGGGTGATGGGGAAGAAAGAGAGCTACTCTGCCACAGTGCTCCCCAGGAGTCTAGGGACTGACACCCTTGCACAGAAAGCACACTTAGTACAGCAAATGAAATGAAAAAAAAAAATATAAAATGAAATAAAATAAAATAATTTGTAATGACTACATGTCCAATTCTGTGTGTTGAATTACACTGGCCCCAAATGCAGAAATTGCTTACTGATGTCAAATAATAAAGCTGGATGCTACACTAATAATCCCATTGATACAATCTAGCACTGCTGGGAAAGCCCATAATCCTAATTTGTTTTGCTACTCACACTCCTTTTCACTTTCAGATACCTTTAAAAATCAGATCATGTTGGATTTTCACAGCATGGAGGGGAAAATTAAGAACATATAAATGTAATCTCTATTCCTGTTATCTTTCATGTTAATGCCATCAAATAGTACTAGTATTCCTGATTTAGATAAATCATTATTACAGACAGTTGATGCGAGTTTCTTCCCAGTTAATTCCCAGAGTGCCTGATAATTAAGAAGCAGATGCGGAAGTATTTAGTGATAGCCCACCAGTTCAAAGAGAACAATCTAGTTATATATGCTACTGAAAAGTCAGTTCTTGCCTTCTGTCACTGATTCATATCATTATTCTTTAGGATAACTTATAAAAGCATGCATCTTCTTTCTGACAAACAAGATGCAAGGTATTTTTTATTTTATTTACTTATGTATAGCTTACTTTCGGTTCACAATCAGCCACTCCCGGATGTATGTCTGAACACAGTCTCTGACGTGTGAGTCCAGTTCACTCCTGTGGAAAAACAACAAATTGTAAAAATCTTAGTATCTAAGCCATACCTTCATGACAAAGAAATTTATCTAAAAATGCTGTTCAGAGAAAGGCCTCTTTATTCATCCTCTCTATTATAACTATTTTACTGCTAAACCATTGTTTGAAGATTAAAGAATTCTGCGTACTGCATGAATTACCCAATGTAGGTTTTTCCTGCTGTTTTTGTAAACTTAAAAACATACGTTTAACATTTCATGTAGAAGTTGTTGGGGCTGCCTGGTAGACTGGACACTGATTGGAATTGAAATATTGTAAGGTGAAGTACTTGTCCGTGAATTTGTTATCATGATGTTGTAGCATAGTTCCCCTACACTTAGTTTAAAAAATTCTAGTGACCTCTGCCAAAATCACTTGCTGTGTCTTCCAGTCCAAGTGAGTGAATGAGTGGGATACACATGACATGCAGGAATGGGTGAAAGGTATGACACTTTTTAGCACTTTCCACCCAGAACTCTTAACAGATTTGCAACTGATTACCAAGACCTGGTAACAACAGATTTGGGTTCACGCATGAGAATTGGCCAACTGCTGTGTGCCCCTGCCACAGATGGGCTGGCACAGCACATGGACACTTCCTGCATCTGGCTCAGGGGGCACATTTATTTACAAGCACACAAGCACCTTAGCCCAGTTTGGTCCATGGTGTCTGTTTCCTGCTCTCAGGGCAAGAAGACACCACAGACTGCATCGCCTGCTGGCAAATTTTTGGTGCATGCCCCTCCTGTGCTCTCATCTTCCCTAGCATACCCTGGCATATTTGACCAGATTTTCTGTGAGAGCACTAATGTTAGTAACAGTGGTGTGAATGGCTAAATAGGAAGCTGCTGTGTAAAACAAACTGCTGAAAGCATATGGTTGGTATTGACTATTTGAACTTTGCCACAGACTACTTACAAAACCCCTTATGTCACTATGGTGCAAATTTGGTCTAAAACTCACTTTATGAGTCCTCCTGCTGGAACGCAAACAGATAATCACTGTTTTACACAGTCATACAGGGAGGTAGCCTTGGAAATTTGGGAGAAATGGTCGTCTTCTCTTTTAAATCTCATTTCAAAGCTGGATAATGATTTGCTATTTTAGGCCATCATTTAAGTAAACGGGAACTTCAAGCAGCAAAATATTCAGTCTCCCACATCCATTCCCTTTCCCCCCTCCACTGGAAAACAAGAATTCATGATAAAGATTGGAACATTTTCTACGAGTAACTTCAAGTGAAAATCGCCTTTTGTGCAAACGTTACAAAATCCTCTAGGAGCTGTGTGACTCAAAGAGTTCTCAAGTGACCTAGCATGGCACCTTGCCTCTACTGCCTTTGCCTTCCTGAACATCCTGAGATTGGCCAAGAAGGAACTTGCACCCCAAGACCTTGCTTAGAGGGTGGGGTTCTCAGCTAGTCACAGCTGGCCAGTATAAATTAGAACTGTCTGCAACAACTTTTGCAGGAACATAGGGTGATGCAGGCTTACCCTGTGAGCTAGGACACAGTAAGCTAAGCCTATTTGTCCCTCCAGTGTTTAGGTTCAGCACATCAGAGAATACAGACTGTGCCATTCACTTCCCAAATGTACCAGAAGGAGCCAGACCTTCATCCCAAACACGCTGTGTGGTTAGCTGTCTTTGCAGACATAGCAGTTTGGGGTTAAAGTGGTGCTGACTTCACTTTTATCTAGCTGGGGCTGCTTGCAAAACTCAATAAGGCTTTGCGGTTCTACCTGAAGGTACCATTCATAGTGAAACAGTCCATGAAGAGTATTTTGTACATGATGCACAGGACTCTCCTGAACCACATCATAAAAATTCAATGCAACCCTTTCTCTCACTCTGAAAAATTCTGTTGCAAATAGTTTTCCCGTTTACCAAACCTGCTTAAATATTTCCAGTATAGCCAAGAACCAGTATCAACAAATGCTACTTATTTTAAAAGCTGTTGAGAACAGTGGAATTATTTCATTAATGTCAGCCTGAAACCAAAAGGGCCTCCTACATTAGAAATCAACTCTTTTTTTCCACCCAACCCTGTGAAGTATGAACTGTTTCCTCCATTTAAGCAAGAAAGGTACTGAGAAAGGTATGCTTAATGATCTGATCAATGTCATGTAACACATAGCTGGAAATAAAAAAAAAAAAATTAAAAAAAAGGAAAAAGAAAAATCCTTATTCCTATGCTTACTACATGATCATAATCAGCCTCCACCTCTGGGATGAGAGGTACAAAATTATTTTTGATAATAACCTCTTCCTCATTTTCACTCTTCTTCCGGGTCTATCCCTGCCTCACTTCTGCCACTACCAGCTAGCTCTGGAAGTCATGTAAATGCTCACGTAATTTTAAGCGTGCAAACAGGCCTCACAGAAGCAATGGCAAAGTTCAAATGTTTCATGTTCAGCAAGTGCATAATGAATGGATGGATGGCAGAGTGAGGTGTCTAGATCAACATCTTCAAAAGTATTTTTAAACCTGCGGTATTTCAGAGGTAGAACGAGTCTCCTTACCCATCTTCTGGCATAGAGGGTTGCAAGGTCCTGCACTCTTTGGGTGTGAATACAATGTCCAAGTCATCTTCAGGAAAGTCACCAAGTTCTTGCGCTAGTTCTGAGTCCAAGTTGCTCAGCCGTGTCATTAGGAAGCCTTCAAAATCTACTGGCTCTACTGCGTCATAAAATGAAGGCTAATGGAAGACATAAAGAGGTGTTTATTTTAGCAGCAGGAGTTTTTTCTTAATAATGTGATTTAGGCTTATTTATTTAATTCTTGTCATTGTTTCATTCCTTATTAAACATTAGAAAGTCACTTCTAAGCTTATATATTGTGCCACTGCATTTAATACAGTGAAATGCATGAAAAAAAGAAAAGGTAAGAAAGAGAAAAGTTTTAAAACTCAGAGAAGAAATGGAAGGTATTACACTGAAATCCAAATTTGCACCTATTCTCTCTGCTGATGCTTTGCATCTATTCTCTCTGCTGATGCTGACAGAAGGAGGGCTGAACGAGGTACCTCGTGGATGCCCTCAGATGTGTTCTGCTGGATTTCCATGACGTGCACTCAGTCCCTCTTGTCCCAATCATGGTATTAATCAGAGTTAAAAGCAGCTGTCAGCAGGGACAACAGACGAAAAGGACAGGTGACCAAAACGATAGCTACAGGCAGTGCCAGCTAGCACAAAGGTGCTAATGGACGCTACAGCAGATGTGATGAAAGGCACTAGCAATAACAAGGCCAAGACAGTATGTCTGGGAGGTTATACTAGGCTAACGTCCACCTATAGGCACCATGGCTGCCATCATGAAGATACATTTGAGGTGCTGCTCCCGAAAGATACTGATGATTAGAAAGCTGTGTGCTTTTGACTCCAAACAAAGTTGAGGGCAAAAATATATGCAAAATCAGAAGAAATTATTATTTTTCATCTTTGAATTTTACTGTTCTGTGTATCATTTGAGTTCTAATTTTATTAGATTTTTCAAGGGTTAGTACAGTAACTACACAAAGGATGATATGAAACTGCTGAAGTTATCATTGCAAACCTTAGACATCCATAATTTCTACAGCACTTTCACAGAGAGCTGCTATATCTGATTACATTTAATCTACCATGCTTACACAGAATGTCCGATCAAAACAGAGTTAAGCACGTACAAGCTCTGCCACGCACACATGCTGTGAAGTTATCTGCCTCTTTTTATCTGCTTAGTCTCAAAAACAGAGGCAGGAAATCTAGTTTGATATGGTACCTAGAAACGTTCCACATAAATGTAAATATAAATGTGGCTTCCTATGTTAGAAGTATATGTTTTTATATGCATCGATGAAACTGAAATTATTTTACTCACTATATAGCCAGTAAAAAATAGCCTGTATATGCTTAGAAAATAAAACATTTGTCTAGTTGAGTACAGAGACTGTTATCTCATATTACTAATTTTCTTGACAAGTAGCAAATAGATGTAAAAGCCACAACTTTAGAAAACCTACAGTTTATGTTCTGTGAGTTCCAAAAAGGCTGAGGACACTTCAGCACAGTAAGAGCACAGAAAAATAGAGAATTAGTCTTGCACTGGAATAACTTATTTACTAGGAGGAAGAATTCTAGCAAAAAAATAGCTATCAAATCATGCTTGTCTGTAAAAAACAAGGATTGTATGGCACTGACTAGCCCAAATACCTTTCACAAGACTGCTTTCTGAGGCTGCCAGCAATAAATAGTCTGAACTAAGATCAGATAATCTACCTCCACGGTGCTGTTGATGG
>NW_008607110.1:0-2929 GCF_000691845.1 Merops nubicus | reverse complement strand
GCGTTTAGGGAAACTAAGGCACCAAAGGTCCCTCATATCAACACAGCCTTTATATTCAATGTTACTGTGGCTACTGTCTGATTCAACATGCATTCTGGAGCTATTCTCGTTCTATTCCAGCATTCTTCTCCACAGATAAAATCTGTGGGCCAAAATCATGAAGTCTTTGCTTATTGAGTCCTACTCATGCAAGGCTCTCATGGCAGTTGACAAGATTTTCATGTGAGCATGAAGTGACCTCTGCACATAACAGTGTTACAGCATCAAACATTTCAGCTTAATGGGACAATACAGAATTTCATAATTTATGAAACATGCAAAGGTGCTCTAAAGTGGAAAAGCTCTGGACTACTCTTTTCAAAAATGGCTCACACATAACATGTCACGCCAGTTATTGCAGATAGAAAGATGAGTTAAAGTTGATTAGTGGTAAATATGAGATTTTGGAGCCTTTTTAGCATTCTGGAAAAAATAAGTGTGGAAGTTATTCAGCTAAAATAATCCAGAAACATCCTGCAGCGAGTTAAGGAAATTTATAGAAATATGCTGAAAACATCTAGGATAAGCAAAACTATTTATTAATTTTTAAAAACAAACAAACAAACAAACAAAAAACCAACAGATGTGGTAAACTCTCTTGCAAATGATGTACTAGAGGCCGTTGAACACAACCAACCACCGCGTCCTGTGCCAGGTTCCCTTTTTGTAGGGACACTGTATTGATCTCTGCATAAATAAAGGCTCCAAGCTCACCCCTCTGCTTGTACATTCAAGGAAGTGATTGAATCCACTGAAAACACCTTCAGGAAAATTTGTTTCTTTGCTCTTTTTATCCAAAGGGAAAACCTAAAACTGACAGTCCAGCAAACTGTAAGGCAGCCAGCTGAAGAAATACGCTGTGCTCTTAATAAATGTTCAGGTTAAGCACTATTTCTGGTTGTACATAGTATAGTGCTGAGCATATTGGAGCAATGGTTATGAGTAAACAGTAAGCTTTATTAGCTATTGATTTTTTGTTAATAGTCAGCATAACATCCTTGAAATTCACTTACTGTACTGCCGGTAGTTAAAACATTACTTGTTATTATATATATAATCTACTTAAAAAAAATTCCACAAAATATTAAACACAGCTTAAGGTACACAAAATCATGATACAACTTTTCAGTTGCTGAAGATAGAATGTTTTGCATGCAAAATATTTTTACTTAATACAATCTAAGTTTTGATTAAACATTGCCATTCCTTTCATAAATGACACTTTTCCATTCTGACAAGTCAAATCCAGCACATTTCATTATGACTTCTAACTTTTTCTAGTTGAACTGTTAATAACAACCTTTAATAACTAGAAAAATGTGCTTCTGATGATTGTAAATTATACACAAATGTAAAAAAAGATGACGAAAAAGGTAAATGCAGATGGAGTTTAATGGTGTCGCTAACAATTGGTGCAAATTATCAAAGGAAAGAGAGGTACTGTTTCAACTAAGAAGCTCATGCTCCTTTTCACACATCATACAAGTGTGCAAAACAATTATTCCACAGAAAATGCCATAAATCATTACTGTGAACATACCTTTCTAAGGATGATGGGTTAGAGGCATGTAGATTACGACAGCACACAAAATGGCAGCGATGGCGTAGTGCTCACTAGATTAAATGTTTTCAGGTTTCTCAAGAGCAAAAGCAGTTGTCTGTGTATAGAAGGGACCCAGGCTCACCCAGGCTGAGTAACCACAAGGAACAAGTTAAACCACCACAGCATTTCAGATTAAGGAAGTGAGTAGTGGCGGGAAGCCCTGACACACAGGAAGTAACTGCCTACATCTAGTGTTTTACATTTTTCACAATCACTGGTCCAAAATGACTTTTTCTGCTTCTACTTATTGGGTCTTACAAAGCCAAGAAACAATTAAAGGGGTAGGAAGAAGGAGAGTATCAAAATCTTATGTCAGTTATATTAATGGCATAACGTGCTTGTAGAATACCCTTTCTCCTGAAAGGCAATTAAGAAGATCTGGCATTTTTCCATTTGTCATAAGGGCAGTGTCAGACGGTCTGACTTCTCTAGAGGGAGATTACATGTGGAAGTCTGAAGGTGGTTTGGAAACACATAACAGTTGACTCAATTCTGTGTATGCCAAACAGGGCATACTTTCGCATTTTAACTTAAAATGCTTACTCTACAGCACAGAAAAACTTATCAGTGTGCTGTCTCTGTTGCTAGCTCTGGAAACTGGATTAGGTCAAACTAGCTGAGCCTCTGCCTTCCTTTTTCTCTCTTTGTTCACTGATGTCCTTTTGCAAATTATCTCTGATCACCACACAATGCATTTACTTTATGGAGTTGGATGTTTCCAGCCAGGAAAGCATGCAATGTACTCTAATACTTACTAATTAACTGATTTATAGTAGTATGAAAAAAGGCCATTTCAGGCACCAAGGACCATTCTCAGTTTTTTCAAATACATAATTTTGTCAGCTCACCAGGGAATACTTGTTAACAGCTTCAAGCAGAAGCCATTTGTAGAAAGCAAGACAGTTTAAGATCACTTATTTTACCCTAAAAACATTAAGCTATGTAGATGCCAAACCTGCATGAAGAAGATAAACCCAGAACTTACCAGATGAAGAGAAGAAAAGCCAGGGGTACTTAAGCTTCGTTGACAGAACTGCGCAAAGCCTGGTTGAAGAGTAAATTGTTTTCTTATTTCTGCAGAGGAGTGCCTTTAATTAAGCAGAGAAAAAACCCTTAGAATCACAGTTATCCTCATACAAAATCCAAATGACAGGCTTCAGCCAATTTAGTCTTCTGTCCCAGTGTTTAGAAATGTATTTTGATGATGTCCCAGAATCCTGATTTTGTAATTGATGCAAACCTTAAAAAACATTTGCAGCCCTATATTGTTGTGGTGAGCAGAGCCCG
>NW_008607109.1:0-3180 GCF_000691845.1 Merops nubicus | reverse complement strand
ATGATTCTATGATTCTATTCTGTGTACAACAGCAAAACCATATGCCAAATGCAGGCTGCAAATTGGAGTGTCTTAGCTCCCCCCGGCCAAGGGAAATGTCCTAGCCTTGTGAACAAAAGGATTGTTTAAGACAGGAAGCAAGCTGACACATCTGAAATGTGGAACAAACCCCATTATTTTCCCTTCAAATTCTATCTCTGCCTTTCCATTCAATGCAGGTTGTTGAAACATGTGAATTTACAGCCGGGCAAAGAACTGAACCTGATGTTTCCAGTCTAATCTTTGCCTTTTGGCAGCTGAAATGGGTGAAAATGGACAGAAAAAAGTATGAAATTTCTTTCAAAAGTTGAGGCTTTTCTTTGAGAGTGAGAAGATGACACAACATTGCAACAATGGCTAAACAGCACGGATTTTAACCTGCCTCAGATGAGGACTTTTGCATTTTGTTCTTGCCATCTAGGTGTAGGCAGTATAGATGCAATGAGGTATAGGAGCCTGTAAGAGCCTATAGTCTATAGGACATACAAGAAATACAGGAATTTTCCCAGAATGACTGATAATGTTCACTAAGCCATGTTCTAATGCCTTATATACAACAGGCTGCCCATCAGTGACTAGTCTGGCAGTAGAAGGGGTGTTTTTGTGTGCCTGAAGCAGGCATTACAAATAGATGAATTATAAGATACCAGAACTGTCAGCTATGTTGCCTCTCAGACAGAAGAGAGCTCCAGCAGCAGGCTGCTGCCTGTGGTCCTCCACTGCATCTTCTAAAACAATCATGTTTCCCCACCAGCTGCAAGGAGGCAGACTTTCCATATGTTTTGCTACTGCTTCGTTGCTATGATTCTACAGGGACCAGTGAACCAAGACAGTATTTTCTTATACTGTTATAAAAAGTCCCTTTGCAAGTTGAAACTACAAAGGTCAGATGTGTATTTGGGTGGAAAAGGCTGGCTCTAAATGTATCACAGAATATTTAAATAATTGAAGGGATTAAAATACTGAATGCATTTGACAAAAATACAGTCTCCAGACAAGGAAAACAATCTATGCAATACTGAAGAGTAGAATGGAAACTGAAAGTACTCCTTTCTAGTAATTCAGAATCCTTAAAAATTGCTTCCAAATGGCAATAATAGCTTTTGCTTCTCATGCAAAAGAGAAGCTGAAAGTCTTTCTCCAAACTACAATTATTTCTTTTGTCCTGCAAGTTGCTTACATAATGAATTCTCAATTTCCTACTTTCTATTTTCTTAAACTTTCTATGGGTAACAGAAAAATTAACAGCATTATCACAAAGATAATACACTAGTGAGCACAAATTTCAATTGAGAGGTCATTTCTATTGTTATTAATCTGTTAAAATTATTTTTGTTTCCTTCATGTTTAAAAACTTGAGCTAAAATGGCAAAAAACAGTTAGGGGAAAAGATAAGTTTTCTAGACTTTCAATTCAGATCTGACAACATTCCTATTTCACTGCAAAGCTTCAGCAAAACCTCTACAAAGTTAATGAAACTTTAGGGTTTGCATTCCCACTTGAAAGCAAAAATCAAGCAGAACAAATATTAATAAGCCAATAGTTTTGGGCTCTGAAGATATTTTGTGAAGAAGTAAAAAGCCTGTGACCGTGCACTCTGTTCCTGTTTGTGGGACACCTATAAATAAATCTCAATCTATTATTTTATCATTTGAAACCAATCTTCCCAGGTCCACTGGGTTTAACAAACTGAGCAGACTGCTATGCATGGAGCATAGAGAAATCATCTCTCAGCTAACAGACTGTTGCACCAGCCTTCCCTGGCAATTAATTTTCAGTGTGACTGGCCACATAGTCTTCTTACACGAGCTGTTTTAATTATTTCAAAGATTGCTATTACACATACCTAAGCTCTCCTGAGATCTCCTCAACAGAGCCTCCTAATAACCACCAACCTATAAGATCAAGGAACAGACAGCTCCACTTGATGAGATACCTTTGCAGCTTTGGGGATGTGCAAACCTTTTCACATACCTAGAGACATGTTCCACGTCCCTCCAACACCAGTAACAAGAGTTGTACCAAGCACCAAGCCCTGGCCTCACTTGAGTAGAAAATCAAAACCAAGATACAGAAGATCCATGTGATGAAAGCTGTCCTTGCTCTATTGCCATACTGCTGCAGTGCTGAGGGTGAGGCAGAAAGAGGGAGACTAGATGGTGTTTTCACTTGGAAAGTCCTTTAAAGTCAACAGGTCTAGTATATGCAGCTACAGCTGGTGATAACATACCACTGTACTGATGAGGAAAGAGATCCAGGGACCAGATGCTCAGGAATTATTTCCCTCTATATATTCCTTCCTAAATCTCTATATTACCCTCCCTAATCTCACTGGGCCCTGGCATGACCCTGTGTGGTCTGCACCCAACAGTGTACCAAGAAAGATGCAGGTGGGGAGTGTTCAGTAGACAAGGTTTTATAGCAGAAAGGGTGCTGCTGAACTCCTCTAGTGGCAAAGCTAATAGGAATGAAGATTGGTTTTGGAGGTTCTGTGTGCCTAGAAGCAACAACATCATTTCATTCAGAATTCAAACAGCCTGCAAACTGAGGATCTCCAAATTTAGATTGCAAGGTCACATCAGCAGGAGTGGATGCAACAGTGGTGGCTCCTGCCTGTGCTGTGTTGCACCTGCAGCGTGATGGAAGGGGGCAGTCAGTTGCTTAAGCAACATTCAGATGCTGCACTGAGGTAGCTCACATATGATATATTTATCATGTTCCTTTAGTTGAAAACAACTGCAAGAAACTCATTATACAGTGACCTCTGGTTCACAGCCAAAGAAGCAAGTGAGAATAGAAGAAAAGCACTCAGGAAGGTGTGAAGCCAGGGTCCCGTGCAGGAGGGATACCACCGATGCCAAGAAGATTGTGGCCACTGTGTGGAAGATTGCTCTGGAAGCATAAAAACATCATTTATAGGAAACAAAAGCTTCACAGTTTGAACAGCTCACTCACCCTAATCACAGGTGTTGTTACTAAAACTCATTCGATCTGGGCTGTCCCTGCAAGCAGCAAAACTCTTGTGCTTGCTTTTCACATGCATCTGTGTCGGAGCCAGCTCCATCCTCCGGCACCGTGTGAGGGGCCAGAGCCGGCACGGGACCCCCGGGGCCTGAGCCCTGCCGGCTGCACACCCCGCAG
>NW_008607108.1:0-9387 GCF_000691845.1 Merops nubicus | reverse complement strand
ATATATATAGTATATAGACCTATATACTATATTGTAGTATATATAGTGTATATATAGTGAGTAGTATATATATACATAAACACTATATATATATACACTAAATATATATACCATAGTATATATGCTACTGTATTGTAAAATATATAGTAGTATGTATAGTGTGTTCATATATACATAGTGTAAATATACTACATAGGATACAATATAGCATATAGTACTATACAGTTTAACTACAATGTAGTATATAGTATTATAGTGTATATATATACTATAGTATAACTACAATATTACCCGGATTTTGAGGTAATCTGTTAGAGCTTATCGCCTTCGAGAATTCTATCGCAAGGTTCACTGATGTTCCTGCTTAGGTTTCATCTTCCTGATAAATGTTTGTGCAAATGTTGACATTTATATTTGAAATAGGTTCAAAGTCTTTTCACAGGCAATGCAATGGTCAGTGTGCATAGATTTACCAATAGTCATTGACTTTTCATCACCAGCACTGCCGGAGTACCACTGTTTTAGCTGGAATGAGCATCCCTCTGACTCATTTGAAGTGCCACACAGAAATAACAGTTGCTTCTCATAAAGTCAACCACAAAATGAAAACATAGCCTGAGGTTATTGTTATTGCTGTTTTAAAATTACAGACCCTAGATTTACTTGTTAAGACTTGATATTTGCATTTCACTGTAATAAAAATGATGTTTATTTGATGTCTTTTAAATGGCTGTGCTGCTCATTTCCATGAAATTTGGCAATATAAGCATGCATTTGTAAAGGAAAATGGGAACTGGAAAACCATCCATTGGAAATGGCATCACAAACACATGATTTCTTTTTTCATTTATTTTACTGCCACTTATTTTGGCAACTTCCCCCTCCCCCCCCAATTCTGCCTATTCTCATTACATATACATTTAATTCTGTCAAAGCAAGAATGTCCTCAACTGAGTGGGTCAGTAAGCTGTTTGGTTTTTTTTTAAAGGATTTTAATATGTCCTGTGAGTCAGTAAATACGAGATGAGGTAGAATTGATGTTTGTCAAACATTTGTGGGACCTAACTGAATTTCATTTGCAAGTGTATTTCAGGTCCAGTACCGGAGCTTCCTTCTACTTTTAGCAGTTCCAGATATTTATGAAATTTGCAGATGTAGGATTATAGAGCTCTAGTAGAGAACAGAAACAATAACAGAGCATGGAGTAGCTCCACCTTTCTGTTCTAGGAGTATACCAGAGTGTATTTTTTAAGGGTACACCAGTATAACAGGTCCCTGCGATTCAAATCAATGGATGCTGAGACAATACATTGAGGAAGGTTTATGATATGTTTGTCCTGGTACACTCTTATGTATGCGTCTCATTTTGACTGTTGACAGAGGTGTACGAAGCTGAATGTCTTTTTGGTTCTCATACAGTGACTGTTTTATGTTCTTAACATATGTGTGTGGAAAGACAGTTTCATAAACTGTATAACGTTATGTTAAAATAGTTTCGATAGCGAGTGTCTGAGTTTTTTCTTCTCCTTTGTAATTAAAAAAAAAAGTAAATAAATGCTCTGAGGAAGAAAAAAAAAAAAAAAAAGCCCCCAAAGAAATAACAAACAGAATCCCACTAAAATGAGGATGACAGGTTTAGTCCAATTATTCATGGCACTTGTAGCCTACATAAATGTTAACGTGTAAGATAGTAAAACATACTAAATAGACCTATGTTAATGTCCCACTGTCATTGTTTTATATATCTGTTGAAGCACATTATTTCTAATAAAGTGATTTCTTGGAGACGTGGCTGACAGGATAGATTCCTTTAAACGGTGTCCTGGACAAAGAAGAATTTGACAACTTAACCACTTATTTCCCAGTATATTGCCAAAAGAAAACACATCTTAACAGTGTTATTTTTAACAATTTTGTGTTGGAAGTCGCAGCCAACCTGCTGAATGTAAATTTTATGTTAGAACAGAATGTTCCTAAGGAAAAATTTTAATTCATTATACATATAGAGAACAGGATATTTGTGCTAATACTGTAGCTAACTCCTAAAACATGTCGATAAATGACTGTTTGAGGAAACAGCTTATGCCTCATATAACCAAATGTCCTGGTTCCGTGTAAAAAGGGGTTCAGGGCAGGACCCACACAGAACAGAACTATGTACTCGCCTCTCCACCCCTGAGAGAGAGAGAGAGAGACACTTTGGAAAAAAAATGAAGTATAGAATCATATCAGAATCCTTTAGGTTGGAAGGGACCTCCAAGATCATCAAGTCCAACCATTGAGCCATTAGGGCTTTAAAGTCCTCTGCTAAAACAGATCAGAATCTGTCAGGGCTGGAAGGGACCACAAGGGTCACCCAGTTCCAACCCCTCTGCCATGAGCAGGGACACCTCCCACTAGATCAGGCTGCCCAGAGCCTCATCCAGCCTGGCCTTAAAGACCCCCAGGGATGGGGCCTCAACCATGGCCCTGGGATGCCCATTCCAAGGTCTCACCACTCTCATGGTGAAGAACTTCTTCATGGCCAGTCTGAATCTGCCCACTTCCAGCTTTAAGGAACAGAAAACAAAAAAGGGAGGTAAGGAAAATAATATATACAAAGATTAGGGGAAAAATACAAAAAATAAAATATACAAAACCCTCAGAAATGGTTCCAAGGTCCCACGGAGTGAAAGGACAACTTCCCTCTCCAAGCTGCAGGGCAGGAGAGAAATTAGCACCCACTTCCTGCCTCTTATCAGAGTGTGTGTCAGAAGGGGAGGGAAGACAATGGTTTCACCCCCACCCGGGGTCCTCCCAGTTGCTGGAACGTCACGCCCCCATTCCAAGCCTCAAACCACAACACCAAATGAAGGTTAGGATTTCTGAAAAAAAAAACGCAACAGTATCCTGGGCTGTATGAACAGGAATAGAGCCAGAAGATCAAGGCCAGAATTGCTCCCTCACTGCTCAAGTCTCCTTAGACAACTTCTGGTTACTGATTGCAGTTTCAGTCACTCCAGTACAATAAAAAGGTACGTGACTGACAGGAGTGGAGGGGTTACCACTGAAGCAGTGGGGCTGGAGCCCTTCCCCTGCAAGTAGGGTTTGTGTGACTGTGGTTGGTTCACCCAGGAGAAGGGAAGGTTTCAGGGGCATCCAACAGCAACAGGAGGCTGGATCATCATCATTGTTGGAGGTTTTATGCCCCAACGAGATGAAACCCTAAGCATAGGCTGTAGTATAGGTCTGAGCCCATGTCTGAGCCTGCTCTGTTTAAGAGCTGGAGCTGGACACCTCCCCAGGTCCCTGCCAGACCTGCAGGTCAGAGCCCCTGATGGTGTAGCTTAGAAGGAAATGTTTCACAGCTAAACTGCTTTTCCAAGAATGTTCAAAGGTCGTTTCTTGACTTTCTTTAATTAAAATCAATATCTCAACAGAGAGATGCAACTCCATTTTGAGGGCAATGTAGCCTGGGTTCTATTTCAGAAACTTGGTATGATCTTAAAGGTCTTCCGACCAAAACAATTCTGCGATTCTATGAGTCTATGATGTTAATTTCAAAGTCTTCATAAGCCAAACTAATTTAAAAGAGATGGTATGTTTTATTGCTGGTGGGTTCAGTCTTGAGAGTTAGGGAAGTCTTCATTACTGTTGTGAGCACTTTAGAAGAGGATAAAATGGAAATTTAAAAAAAAAAAAAAATCTGCCCCCTTGCTGCATTTGATGAAGAATCTGGTAAATGTTATAATGTTATATAAATAAAATATTATACAAATAAGTCTGCTGTAACATCTATTGAACTTTTTAGTTCATTATGATCAAATATTCAAATGTATTTCTCAGCTACCTATTGAACAAAACAGTTATAAAGAAGCTGGAATATCTTAACATGGCATATTAAATGTACAGAAGGTGATTTTTTTTTTTTTAATTAACCTGACAAAACATCACTTTGGAGAAAATCTGTAGCTGTTATACATCTGATGACACTTTCTCTGTTTCAAAGCCTAATTTTTAAGGATTGCCTGACATAACCATACTCATTACAGGAAAACTAAATGAGAGTACTGAAGACAAAACTAGAAAATATTTTGAAAATACAAACTTTTCCAAATTCTTTTCTTATCTGTCATAGCATCTCAGTAAATCTATCTTTGATGTGTCATAGTTCGCTGAATTTTGATGTACAAGCACAACAGAATTCCGCAGACAGCTTTGCTTTTACCACAGAATTTGCTATGCTCATCTTTTTTAAGGAAAGCTAGAGCTGATCTGTTCAACATAAGCACATGATCATTGTAGTAGATGGCACTAGCTGTACAATTCATTGTTTGCATTTCATTCAGCATACTGCATTTAAGCTTAAGTTGAAATTGTTCTTTGACAAACAAGATTTAGACCTACTAAAATGTTTTTTTCCCATCTTGTGAAACTATACTGCACTATTCTGAGAGACAAAAGGCTTAGAGAAAAAGCTACAGAAACAGGAATGTGCCAGTTTCTTCATCTGTATAATGAAATTCCCCTAGTGAAGTCCAAATATACACTTTCTTAAAGCTAGTATTTGCATTTTTATATGCAGATTTAAATTTATAGTCATACATATCTTTAATTGTTGTCATCCAAAGAAGCTTATCTATTGGAGTAGCACCTTTTTTTTAAGCCACTGTGAAGCAAGTATATACAATTCAATGGAGTGAGTTACCAAAATAGGGGAAAAAGTGAGTCAAGAGTATTCATATTTTATACTTCTCTCACCCTATACATTTCTTTTGCGGAAAGAGGCTTCAAAACAATGTAAAAGCACCAGATGCTAAAAGAATAGCTCATGATGTTATACTGCACAGATATTTTCACAGATCCCAGTCCTGCTTAAACTTTTATGTGAGATGTGCTTTACAGTCCTGAGGATAATAGTTGCTCCTGGAACAGATTACAATTTTTTAAATGTCTATGCATTAGCATTAGCTTTATAGTTTGTAACTAGGTAAATTTTTAAAATTAGACCCCTGTTTATACATGTAAATGTTATGGGGGGGGTGGAAAGGAAGGAAGAAAGAGGCTTGGGTGAATTCTAATCCCACTTCACAAATGAAAGGGAAAAAAAGATGATTTGAAGAAATGACATGTAAGTAAACAGCTGGTCCAGGTTTTTCCTCTGTGATCAGAGTGTGAAGACTGCATCTTCAGTGGTAGGAATGGTTTTATTTAATTCTGAAGTAGTATTTAACAGCAAAAAAATAACCATGTCTGGACTTTACTCTTCTTACTTGATTATTCTTGCTTTCTAACCGTATGGAAGTACATGTGTAGATCTGAACATTTAACACATATTTTTAAAAAAATCAGATGGTAAGTCCTGTGTATCACTGCCCGGTAATACAAGCACAGTTCTACTTTATAACAGCTGTTCAAGAAAGTATGGACTAATTCATAAGGAAGTACCAGCATATCAAGCAAGACAAAAGTGTTGCTGACTGAAGTTCCGTGTTTTGTAAAGTTCTAAAATCAGTATACCTGATAAGCATTTCCAAATCCACAATATATGGTATGCCTGCCTGAATTTATCTAACACATTCAACATAGAGGAGAACAGAGAAAAACTGTTCTGCATCTCTTTCAACTGTTTCTTTATCATTGTAAATATTGCCTTCATTTATTCAATTCATATATGAAAAGCAGTATGGAGGATTGGTGTCAACATCCATGTAGAAAATAACTACAATGAAAAATATGTTCAAACTGATAATTTTTAACTGAAACATATACCGTGCTGTCCCTTATATAGAGTTGATGTGCCATATTTTTCAGAGTAATTAGCAGAAAAGAGAAATCTTGGCATCATGTTCTTTACATGATATTTAGGACAAACATCTTGGTAAATGCTTTGATAAATGTTTCTAGGATTATTTATTGGATGAACACACTAATAGTTTCTTGGGTTTTTTTTAGCAAAGTGCACTAAAGAGTGAGTTTTAAAATCCTCATTAACATATCTTAAATTTTTAGAGGAAATTATTCACACTTCTTATGTTGGATAAACCCCTGACCTTGTGCTTCACACAAGAGTCTTTTGATACCAAATAGTGTTAAATCTGGTCATGTGACAATAATATGGTATTCTAAATTCCCTTTCCTTTTTTCTGTGCAGAATGCTTTCAATCTCTGAACCATTTTCAAATTTTGGTGATCAACGTTTCTGCCTAGATTTTTTCCATCTTCCCCACTTTATCTTTGGAAATTTGAAGCATAACATAAAGCCACTATGCTGTATCTGTAGCTACATAGAAGGTGGTGGCATTATCTATGGCATATACTCGCATATTATATACAGGAAATATCTGCTTACTGTGGAGAATACTTAACTCTGAAGTGTGCTCCACTGACCTACTGGTCTTAATATTCTCCTGAGAGATTTTGTACAATCAATAGACATTTGCAGGTATTAAGTCCCTGAATTTGAACAGAACTGACTCTTCTGCAATGTTGCAAGACGGAGAACTCTGCTCTGCTTTCAATACTACATAATATAAAAATTAATCAAAAAGTAGAGCTAGATGGTTGATGTGTATCTATGTACAGTTACAGGCTGACCAGTTATCCTCCAATATACTCCAGTAAGAAAAATGAATGAGACAAAACAGAGCACTCCAACTCTGCCTTTTCCTCGTCTTACACAAAAGAACTACAATGCTTTACATCCATGATGTCCTCATGTAATTCAGTATGAAGAAAAATATGGATACAGTTCTCAGATACAACAGTGATAGTCACCCAGAAATCCTTTGGACCAGCCTGTCTTCTGATTTATTAATAAAGATGACATTATGTGACTAGCAGCATGCATTTATTATTTAACATTATTACTATGTGTCTCTGCCAGACTTTCTCTCTTCCTTTGTGTCCTTGCCCAGTCTATTCTTGATATGTGTTCTCAGTATTATTTAAAATAATCATAAAGAAGTCTGCCCAAATTTCTGCCAGCTTTGACTTTGTTCCATCTGCCTGGTTCCACTTTTGCCACCACTTTAAAAATTGCATTATAGGTTTGAGGGTTTTATTAGCATTACCTGAACTGGGTAATAACTATTATCAGATTAAATAAGCACTTGAAAAGTGTCCATAAGTCTAAAATACATCCTTCCTGCTTAAGTCAATTTTATGATTTTGATGTTCTCACAATACAGTCCAAATTGTTCATCTTGTCCACGAATTGGGAAATGGCAGTGTGCCATAACTTCAAGGGCTGATTAAACATTGCCAAGGCCTTAGATGCCAAAGACTTAGATGCCAAGGTATTCAAGGCTTTTGGAAGTCATCCAAGCTTCACTTTTTTCTAGAGAATAACTGTTCCTTCTGGTAAACCGGTTGCCATTCTGTTGTGATGACAACATCCTTGTGACACTGAATCCCCCTTTTCTAAAGATGCATTGGATGCTTTCAGAGTATTAGCAAAAATCTTATTTTGCTAGGTTTTTTGTGCCATTTCTCCTGTTCCCTATTTCCTTGTACACAATCACTGCTGTTACATAACAAGAAAAATAAACCATATTAGAGTTGTATTTTCTAGCAAATACCAGCCTTCTGCCTGCCTACTGCATTTTGCCCAGTTTCACCTGTGCTGCCTGTTGTCCTGACTTTGACTTCAGAAACAAACATATTAGGTAAATACAGAGAAGTTCTGAGCTTGGTATTTGTTCATTTGCCCACCACTTTGCTCAGGTCTGTGCAGAGAAAACCAATGTTCTTGAAAGAATTTTAATTATTATTTGCTAAAGCTTCTAAGTCTACAAGGTGAGGGGATCTCTTGCAGTGATCTCTGAAGATGTGATTACAACTGCTATGGAGAGAAATCATAATTTTGTGACATTTTAAAGCAGAGATACCAAGCTGATCTGTATGACCTAAACAGTATCTTTCTATTTATTGTCATTCCATTAAATTTTTTTATTGATTGAAACTGAGAAAAAAACTGAGCCAAAATTGTAGTTAAAATGATGTCCTGGTAGTCCAAAATTAAACTACAGTATGTCCTCTGGGTCAAAAAGATATAGGATAAGAACAAGTCTAACCTAAGTGGTTTCATTGATGCCGATCATAAAAATTACCTTTAATGTATTTATTATGCAGTAACAGTTTCTGGCACTACTTCAGTGAAATATGCTAAATAAAGGTGTTAGGCCTTCAAGTCCTAAAATTATACTATCTTTGTACATATTCACCACTGTTTAATTTTGTATTTCTGCCTCATTCTAGCTGACCATTTAAAACTAACATAAAAGAGGCATTTATTTTACTGTCTGTATATTTTGATGTACCTGTTCTGTGTAATTATTTTGAAATGTTTTCTATAGCATGAATCTGTAGCGACTTTTGAAGTAACTGTTCTTGTTTCTCTTAAAGAATGGGGACTTGCTCTAAAGCATATGGAGAAAAAAAATAGAGAAACAGCAGAACATGATTAAAAGATTTAGAGATGACAATGAGACTGAAGTACAACCATGTAGAACATCACGGAAAAGAGCTAACTATGAGAGCTATCAGTGAAACAAAGTTTTACATGATTCATTTTAGAAGCTAAGTGATGGTGGGGTTTTTGTTCTTGTTTGTTTGTTTGTTTTAATGAGAAACCTAAGTAAACCTAAAGACAGCAATTAAGAATTGGTAGTTATCGTAAATTGTATTAGAAACGAAATAAATACAGAATTTCTAAGGGTAGTTCCTCGTGATAATGAGGTACTAATGCAAGCAGTGTTCTCTGATAAGCTGTATTTCTGAGCATGGAATTTATAAAATGTTAATTAAATTATGTTTTCAATTATAATAGGAAAAATATGCACTACATTTAGTAACATAAAGAACAAAAATGGGTTTCTTTACCTGGAGAAGATAACTTGTTTCAAAGCAGTATATGAAATGAATGTCTTCCATTATATATTGTCTGACTTTCTGCTTTATTTGAGCACAAGCAGGAGGAGAAGTTCATTAAACATAATATAGTTCTGAGTATTTATTCAGGTTACAAATATGCTAGTTTGAGTGTTGCCTTTGACAGTGCTGTAGATTGTTAAACTCTTCATGAAGAATTCTTAGGCTAAGTCAGTGTCCTGGGAGAAAATAACATCTCAAGGAGGCAGAATGAATTAGTCTAGATTGAAAGGAGATCAAGAAAGAGGCAAGATGAAAAACGTGTGAGGACAGAATGCAAATTCTCAGTAAAAATTAGTACTAATATCTTAAGTGAAAAGAAGGTGAAAACAACATAGTAGCTGCTGAGATGTGATACATTAGGTCTCATTACATTTGGCATAGAGCATATCTAATCAGTTTATCCAGTATCTTGAATTTTCTGGAATGTGTATGTGGTTGACTACCAAACACATACATACATTTTATATATATATA
>NW_008607107.1:634-848 GCF_000691845.1 Merops nubicus | reverse complement strand
GCCGCTGCGGCCAGGGAGGCATCTGCTGTTGCCGTTGGAGGGAGGAACAAATACGTCCCCATCAAGCTGTGTGCACCCCCTGCGAGGAGCAGCTTCTTGCGACACAGCATCCCGGGAACGACTCCAGCTTCCCAAGCCCGTGTGTTGTGTGGCCTGCCGTTCCTCCTCCCTGCCTGGCGAGCGGTTGCTGTGTGCCCCTGCCACTGTGCTGCTC
>NW_008607107.1:0-273 GCF_000691845.1 Merops nubicus | reverse complement strand
CGACCTCCCCAGTTCTGCAGGGCTGGGCTCGGGGTCGGGGGCTCCTGCAGCTGCCCCCGTGCTCTGCTCCTCCCGGGGTCGGTCTGACTGGAGCAGAGCCGTGGTACCATCCAGCTGCTGCTCTGGTGACTGTTCCTGTGAGGTCCCTGGGAGCAGTGCTGGGCTCCTGCGCGCTCCTCCAGTCCTTAGAAACCGCGGTGCTCCTCCTGCCCTGCCCCCCGAAGCTGGGTTTCATGCAGAGCCACGGGCACCCTGCGAGACCAAGAGCAGCTC
>NW_008607106.1:0-36517 GCF_000691845.1 Merops nubicus | reverse complement strand
TTTTTTTTTTTTTTTTTGTGGGTTTGGGGTTATTTTTGGTCCTCTGGTCGCTGAGACATGAAGAGCATCAGGGTTTGAGGAGCAAGAGCTGGGGCAGTGAGCCTGCCGTGTGCCCCTGCCCAGCAAGGGCTGGCACTCGGGTTTCCTCATTCTTCTGCCACCCTTTGTCTTCAAGGCTTCGATTTAACAGTTTTTTTTGGTAGCTTGAAAGTCATGGGTGTTGTTTCAATTATGGGGCTAGAGCTGGGCAGGCTGTAGGTCTGTGAGCCCCACTGTCATCCTCCTGACCATCACAGAGATCACCTTGGCCAATGTGCCTGATGTTAGAGGCCTTCATAAGGCATTTGAGGTCCCAGCCAGGGCTTTCCCCCATTTTTCTGCCCTGCTCTGAGTCCTGGGGCTCAGTTTTTCTTGAAGCCTTTGGTACTGCCATCATCAGTGTTAAAATGAAGTGTTTTATGGATGGCTTGCAGCACAGGAATGTGCCAAGTGTGGAACCCAGAGAAAACACTGCCGTATTCCTGTGACAGAAAACCTTTGCCATCATTTTTTTAACTCATACAGGTCAGGTGTGATTACATTCATGATTTCATCTTAAACGATCTCATTCTGCCCTAGTCAAAAGCAGCAATGAAAGTCCCTGTGTTTTTTTTTTTTTTTTGTGCCTCTGTGACGCTGTGGTGACTGTGGGTGTTTCTCTAGGCAGGTGCAGGCCGTGGTGTGCAGCTGAGGGTGTCTGAGTGTTGCTGGGGGCCGTGACCCAGCTGTTAGATGGCTGCAGAGTCATCTCTAAAGAGCCAAGTTCCACCTGTTTGGTGTCCAGCTTCTTTCCAGACTGTTTCTCTTGATATTCATAAGGTAATGTGGGAGTTCCTCAGTTGTTCTTTCTGATATTAAATCTGAAAGGCTATAATATGTATATAATCCATCCTTGTCAATAGTTATTTTATATATGGAAAGTTTAATTTGAAGTAATTTATTTTAAAATGAAATTACCATCAGCTGAGACCTCTAGTGGGTATAATGAGAATCAGTTTAGTTGAAAGCAGTGGAGCAGGGTCATCTCGGATCATTTCCTTTTTACTTCTGCTGCAAATTAGGCGATGTAGTATCTTGTGCAGATTCATGTTCTTATGTGTGTTTAACTGTGGGGTTTTTTTTAACTGGGAAAAAAAATTAATATTTTTCTGATTTGGGACAGAATATCATCTTATTTACTGTAATAAATTGCATGAGGACCCTAATATAAAATTATGTAGATTGCTGTTATGCTGAAATCTGAGGAACTTTATATGCATGAGTAATTAATGAACATTGTTGTATAAAAGCAAAACTAAAACTAGTTTGAATGAGAGGGAAAAATGCAGAAGCTGACTGTGACCAAGCAGTTTTCCTTATTTTGATACTTTCAGTGAAGTTTGGCAAAACAGAAAGTGCTTTAAGATGTATTTCATTTAATTTCATTTCATGTTCTTGGGGTTTTTAATGGAGTGCAAATGGTCAGAGAGAGTCCATTTTGTTTTGTGACCTTACTATATAATGTTACAGGAAGCCATTTATTAACTATTGCATTTCAATTATTTAGAGCATCACTTTAGACCGAATCTTTCTGAAACAAATAACCTTTTCTCATTTGGACTGTGAAAATCTTGCAAGGCCTAAAGAGATTTGTGTCTTATGTCCTTGTTCAGTTAGCCAGCAGGTTCAAATTGAATCAGGACTGGGTAAAAATTTGATCCAAAGAAAAAAAAATGAAGGCTCCTCAACTAATACAGAAACGTGGCTTTAGAAATTTGAGGTGTTTCCTGGTACTGAGACTCTTTTGCTGACTGCTTATTTTCTGCAATTTTGCTTTTAAAACTCAGCAGTGCAAAATGCATGGTAATATTTTTGCAGCTGGAGATTGTCTTCCAATCAGAATAGAGTCTAATGCAGCTCAAGAGGCTTTATTAACATGTTTTACAGGCAACAGAGTTGAGAAGGGGATAGAAATGGGTTCTTATTGAGCAGCTTTTAGCAGTGTCTCTGGTTGTAGCAGTTTAGCTCTGTGTCAGCTTCTAGGTAAATGGTACAGTATGCTGGATTTAATTGATAGTACAGGGTAACTATTGGAAAATAAAAGGTCAATCACAAAAACAGGGATGTGGAGAGAGACAAGGGGACAAGGATGTGGGCATTACTGTCTGTGATCCATCTTCCTCCATGTGTTTGCTGATTTTTTGTTTTAAACCAACCCGAGACTGTTTACTTTCTACACTTCATCTCTCAAGTAGCTGTGTAGACAGCCCAGTACCTCCAAACCCATGGTAAAGCACCGTTTTGGTACAGGAAAACAAAAGGAGATGTACTATAAGGGCCTCCTGCAGCTGGATTTTCTCTTGGATTTTCCCATCCAGAAAACCTGCTTTGCCTCGGACCACTTAATTTTTTGCCATAGGACATGATGACAGAAAGGGGTGATGAGATTTCAAGCCCATTCATGTGCATAGATTTTAAAAAGAAATGAGAGGTAAAACTCTGCAGCAAATGTAAGTAGAAAATTTTGTAGTGGAAGTTAAAAACTTGCTCCCTGAAGATTTCAGAGCTAGAATGGTACAAAACAATTTTACAAAAGTTCGTCATCACCTTTTGTGAGCTGAACCACTGTATCTACAGTGCCTGTTACCTGGAGCAAACCAATCTGATTTTAAATCTGATGGCAGATTCTTGACTTGTGCAAAGATGATAACTTACACAGAAGTGTCGTTTCAGAACAGAAAACAATTGTGGCAGTTAGTGCCAAGATCTTTTTCACAGCCCTGCTTTGTAACAGAGCTTCATTGGTCTTTCTTTCCCGAGCCTAACCACCAAATGCCTGCTCTCATTTCCTCTTTTCTGATAGTGGGGGTGTGAAAAGAAGAGTCTGGTGGTGATGGGAGTTTCCACCCGTTATCTTCTACATGGGTCTGTGGTCTACTGTGTAGATTCACTTTTTGAAGTCTTTTGAACATTGTGTTGTCATTTATTCAGCTTTTCCTTAAGGCCGAAGTCAGAGGCTTTTATTTTCTATAATGCTTTTCCTTCAGTTTTTCATACTTTTCTCCTTGAAGGACATGAGCTCTTTAGCAATGAGAAAGGTACTGAATTTGTTCCTATGAAGGTCTGGCTGCTATATATGTTTGAGCTGATGCCCAAGTCAAACTGAAATTAACCTTCCTTTTCTGAATTCTTGCAACTTTAGAGATTCTTTTGATAATGATATCAATTAATTTCTGTCTTATCTTTGCAGTTTCTATACTGATTAAGGAAGAGTTTCTGTGCATTAATCAGCGGGCCATTTATTGTGGCTTGTAGCTGAGCTGGTCTTGAAGGGTTTGACTCTGTGCATGTTGCAGGTGCATGAGCTGCTGTGCCTGTGCAGAGCTGTAATCAGGTCAGGAAGACTGCAGGTCACACCATGGTTGGGCAAAACATCCAGGAGGAGCTATCATCTCTCTGTTTAAATTTACTGTGGTTCAGAAGTTGCAGTTGCATCAGGTTATGTGCTTAGTAGAGTTTAAGTAAAATTATGGATTTATTTTGTTCTTCCTGAAGGACAAGGTGCAGAAGTTAGTGGTACCAGGGAGGGTTCTGATGTCAGATGCAAGCATGCGAATTTCTATGTATTGGTATCAGCAACTCACTGCAGAGTGGGTTTTGTTATCAGATGTGAGTGTTAAGCATTTGAGATGAGAACTGAGATATGCTTTATGTCCCAATCACTATGCAGCTTTACTCATTTCAGGAACTTTTATATACAATTCACTTACGAACCAGGCAAAAAAAAAAAAAAGTTTTCCTGACAGTTTTGCTGAGATACCCACCTAGAGCATTGCCAGTTGTTGCGATGTTTGATGTTTCAGATGCCTGGCTCCTTGAGAAAACAGTCATATTAAAATCCTGGGTACCCTTTTCCTCTTAAATAAAAATTATTTTACGTGTTGGTATACAAGACTTGCAAATGTAATCTTGGACTTCCTAAAAGATTGATGAACTGGGCTATGTATAAAGCAAACCCAAAATCCCTCAAGGTCTTACAAACCTCTCTGCTGCCTTCTTTTGTTGTGGGTAGGAAATATAATTCCTGCGTTTTGAACGTTTGAGACTGTAATAGTAGACTTTGTTTTATCTGCTTTTCAGAAGAATTTAAATTTAAAAAGAAATTAACATTTTTTTGCTGCACACCACCCCTTACATTGATTTTCAACAGACTAGCTTCCAGGGTTGATTTTGAGCAATTAAGTGTTCTCTACTCCCTCTTACGACAGTTTTCTTTTCCAAAGTTAATATTGATGCAATTTTTTTCTCACCACAGTCCAATTTGTATCTGGTTTTGCATTCTTGTGAGTATTGAAGAAAACTGTGCTGTAAAGAACACAAGCACCATTTTCTGATTTCATGGTTTGTTTTTAAGCCCTTTTTTGAAATAACGCTATTTGATTTTTAGTGTTGATGTAAGCTTCAGGAGATGAAGATTCTGTTTGTGCACAGAACAGAGGCACCACAGAGAGAGCCAATTCTCACTTTTGTGTACTTGCTTGGGCAAGGAGGAGTGGTATTTTCTTTTTTTCCCCCCCCAAATCTCTTTCAATCTACAGCTGATATTGTCTCATCAACCAAGGAGAACAAGCCAGAGACCATCAAGTCAATGAATTTAGGCCATCATGTGACTTCAGCTGGTAATACCTTATGCTTTTGCTGCTCACCTGAGAGGAATGAAGAGTCTCAGCAACCGCTATGCAATTGCCTGAGGCACAGGAATCTGCTGAGCATGGCTTGTGCTTTCAAGGGCATCATGTATCAAGAGCTCCAACAGTCAGGAAATTCTTGTCAAATGATAGTATCTGATGAAATGGTAAGATACTAAGATAATGCACACAGCTTTTGATTTTAACCTATCTCATTTGTGGATGTTTCCAGGGACTAGAGCTGCATTGTTTCATTGTGAATCTTGGAGGATTAGGTCAGGAGGCTAAGGCTAGGCTGTTAGTGGAGAGCTTGTGAGTGTGGCTGCTCTCTGCTGTCCTTGTCATGCTTTACCCTCATTCCCCCCACTGTTGGCAGCAGGGAGGGGAAGCACTACTCTGTCCTACTCCCTCAGGGAGTGAGCAGGGCAAACATGGCACAGTGACAAGAGCTGTAGAACCTGCACCACCCTGTTATCCAAAATCTGTGTTCTTTACCTTGTGTTAAGATACAGCACATGCACAGAGTCAAGATACTTGTTTATTCCATTTCTGTGCAGAGATGAGTGTGAGGTGGCTCGTGCACAGAGCCAGCACACCTGGATTAACATTTGTTATGTGGTTATATGCTACCTTGAGCAGAAGCTTTACTTTCTTACATTGCTGATTTGTTAGCACATATTCATAGCAATTTTTACTGGTTCCTACACTCTCTTCATTTACAGATGCAATATCCTCTCTTTATGCTACACAAGTTCCATGAGATGGGGGCTTTTGGTAGTAAGGGACTTTTCCTAACTGAGAGTGTTTTGGTTGTTTTTTTTTGGTTTGGTTTTTTTTTGTTTTTTTTTTTTTTTTTTACCACGTTTTAATAGGCATAGGTTACTTTTGAGCAACCGCTTTCAGAAATTCGGGAGTCAGCAACCCCACCCCGGGACAAAGGGCTAGTGTTATTTTTCAGGTTATTGTCAGTTGGTCAGAAAGTTGTTAACTAAAATGTTTTCTTTTTATCAGTGTAAATAGTTATCTCAAAAAACGTAGACTGCAGTGGCATTAGTGTGTGAGTTTTGGTTTGGGGTTTTTTTGTCTGCTCAAAATGCTTTAACTATGCTATCAGACTGTGCAAGGAATCAGTCCCATGCTGTGGCTGGAACAAGGCTTTGTTTGTAGAAAGAAAAATGTCCTGTTGTGACCTGGTGTGAGGACATGGGAGTACCCAAATCCTAATTTCATTGGTCAGTTGTATAATTTTTAAGCTGCAAATGAACAATGTACTTTTGGCAGCCAGTGCTATTAACTAATGTTTAATTCTCACGTATTTATTATTTTCTACTTGGGCTGTAGGCTTGGGTATTTTTCCTTGTTAAAGTTATGATTAATAATGTTGTTTTCATGTCTTCCAGGCTGTCCATCTTAATTTACTTGCCTGTACTCAATCATATATTGTTTAGACCTTTATTGTCTTATGACAGTAATGTTGTAGGATTTATTTTTATTGGTATGGCAAGTCCTGCTATCAAAAGCTGAGCATGGTATCAATGAAACAAGATAGCATGCAGAATAAATCCTAGTAAACCTTTAAAATGAAAGCAAACATCAGTAATGAAACTACAGGCTGTGTGTGTGTGTTTGCACAAGGGGAGGGTGGAAGACTGGAGTCACCTGCCCCAGGCTTGTCCCAGTTTTGTTGAACCACACAGGGAGACTTTCGTGTAGTTATTGTCTGGAGTCATGGCATAGATGCTGAGTCATGCAGCTTCATAGAGAGGTGTCAGCATGCCTCTCTTCCCCACATTGCATGGTGGTTAGAGATAGGGTTTGGTAGAAATAGCAGTTCTGCATTGAGCTTGCAAATAAAGGGCGGGCCAAACTCCTGCTACTTGTGCTTGTCCACTGCTGTTGGTAGAGGGTGAAAGGCAGGATTTGACATGGCCATTTCAGATCTTGTAAAATAACAAGGACACTGAGAATATTTACTTTGGCTTTTAATAATAGGCTAAAAATATATTCTTTCCCTGACGACTTAACTGTATAAAAATCAGTTGAAGCTGCTAGCAGCAGAATTGAAGATGAAAAGTCCATCTGTAGCAGAGCTACTTTGCAAACATGTCTGAAGATAGGTAATGTTGACAGAGACACTAGAGCCAGTATTCCGGGTGAATTTCCTGAATAAATTCTGCTGCACATCTGATCGCTTTACAACTGGGACACTGGTGTAATTCAGCAGTCTGTTATATCTCTTGTCAAAAAAAAGTGAATTGGAGGGGTGTTACAATTGTCCTATTCAAAAGCAGCTGTAGAGTTTTTTGCTTTTTGATGCAAGTGTGGTGTTTTGCATCTGCTGAGTTCTAACCTGTGGCCTTGCTCTCCTGCACTTGGAAAGTGTCTGTGGGGTCGCACCCCTAGTTCTGGTCAGTGTTCATCTGACCCTACATGTGTTTGAAGGTAACACTGCTTGGAAACCTTAAGTATATGCAGTTTAAGTTACTCGGTCTGTGATTCCTTTTATTTTTATAAATGAATTATTTTATGCATAAATACATTTATTATTTTCATAATATTACCTATAATTAAGTATTTTATTATTTACATATTATGTTCTACAACATACCTGAATATGTGCAATCATTCATGCCTGGACATTCTACAACACACCTGAATGTGTAGGCTTGGTGTCTAGACCACCACAGATCCTGTTTTTTTCCAGTCTGATATTAAATATAATTCACTACCTTTCAGTCTTATGATTAAAAAGGTACCTGTGTGGTTTTGTGACAATTAAATGGAAGAATAATTCAGATGTTCAAGTTCTTATGCTGTCTATACAGTAAACACTACTGTATAGCTAGGGACAAGTAGGTGCTATTTTTCTGTATTGTCACACTCCTTCAGTGGTTTTGATTTGCCTGAAGACAAGAACAGGACTTTTAGAGGGACAGTCTACCAAATTCCCAGCTTTTTTCACTTTGCAGAAGTTTCAGGAATGTGTTTGGAGGCAATTTTGTTAGACTGTTTCTTTACTTTTGGCTATAGGAAAAAAATAAATTCTGCATGCAGATTTAGAATTGTAGGGAAGCTTTTATTAGCTGGTTATACAGAGGATGACAGTGATATCAAATAATTTGGAGAAGAAAGAAGTGAGTAGAGATAACAGTTCCTATGTATGTATCAAAACTTGATGTTTTCAGGTAGGCCTAGAGTAGAGGAGAACATTCCTGGTCTAGTTTAACGTGTTCTTTTTCTGTTCATGCCTTTAGGAAAAAGTGTAATTTCGGAACAACTCCAGAGCAATTTAACGACTTCAGAACCATTATTACTATTCTCTGTGAATGATTTTATATCTTCCTCCTCAGCAGTGGATGTTCTACAGTGTTAGGGAGAATTCAGGTTGACTGAAGGCCTTATATTCTTTAAATGTAGATGGATGCACTCCACAGAAGAAACAGTAAATTTGTGAAAAAGAACAAATTAAATTACTGGTGTACCCAGGTCAAATCTGTGTTTACAGCTGTCCTTTACAGAAGTGTAGATCAAAATCTGATGTACTGGTTTATTCTTTTTATATATATATGGGAAAAAAACCTCACCAAATTGCAAGGAGGTAATGTGACTTAGTAATTTCCTTTTTGGATTTTGTGGGATCACACTTCCTAAACATACAGATATTAGTCAATCTAGAATATTGTTGTGTTGAGGTTTTTCTGTAAGTTGACTAAAAAGCAGGATTATTTTAAAACTTGTCTTATTTGCTTACCAGTTTACAGCTACCTTATAATAGGATTCAAAGCAAATCTTCTTAAAAATGTTGCTTGTAGGTAGCTGTGGTGAAGTTCCCATTTCTGTTTGCCTTCGGAAGATAACAGGGTAAACGTGACATTTGGAAATATTTCCCTGAACTTGACCTGTCCTCAAAACTACTGCATTTGGCTTTTCACTGAGAGAAAAAATTACAGTCCCAATATAAGCAGGAAGAAAAGGCAAACATGTTTCTTCTGGATAAAATCTACATTCTCTTTATGAGATTTCATTTCTTCCATTGTCTGTGAAGCATAAGGGTAAACATGTACATGAGTATTTTAATGTAATTTTTTTCATGATGTGAATTTATCTTTTTTTAGTTATAAATTATAGGCTTTTGTGTTTTAGAAGAGCAGACAAGAAATGCTTGTCTTTTAGTCATAAAACCATGCAAAAAGACAAAAAAAGGTCATCCGTTTGTGAGATACAATGCATGCAAGCACACAGCTAAAAAGTGATTGCTTGTAGGCTGCACTTCATTTATGCTTCCACGAAGTACAGTGTTAATGCTGTTTTAGGCTCCCTGAAGAATTGTGATGATAGCACTGCTGACACTCCCCAGGAGCTCTGAAAAGAAATTATTAGTTTGCTTTTTTTTTTTAAATAGTTATGCTGCATACATCTATGTGGTTTTCTATTTTTTCATTTTAGGAATGCTAAGATTCTCCTGAAATGTGGAGTCCTATCTTCCCCCATCTTTTTGTACCTGTCTTCCTGCCCCTGTGTTTTCACTAAATACCTTGTGCCAGCCTTGATACTTGCTGAAAAATTCCATGCTTTGATTTGACTCAATAAAATGTCAGCAAATTGTCTCAGGAAAAAAAAAAAAAAATCCCAAGCATACACGGTCTTTTTTCTGCCTCTTTATGGAATAATATAGGCTCAATGAAGGGTTTCTGTGCTTGAGAGAAATGTAGGGTGAGTGGATAACACAATAAGAGGAAGGCAGCAAGATGTCTCACTTCTAGCAGGTGGAGCTCTTTGATTCTAACGTGTGGAAGAACCTAACCTCCAATGATTTCACTAAATAAGATTTCAATCACATGTGGCATTCGAGTGGTTAAATTGCATTTGGTCCATGGCTCTTTGGGCACATGCATATAAGTATGAATTTTAAGTATGATTTTTAAGTATGATGTATGTAGGTGTCTACTAGAGTAGAATTGTGCATGTAGTCACACGCGCTGCAATTGCTTCTTTGAAGTTAAGCACTCTTCTGTGTCCCTAGGTGTGGGTCTTTAAGCTGAGCAGAGCCATGTCTGCTCTGGTTCGTTGATGCAGCTGTAGACACCAAAGTTATTCTACATAGTAAATGTTTTCGGACTCCAGCTTCCTTTTTTTCATGGAGTTCTGACTCCAGGTATGTAGAGATCAGAGGGAGAAAGAATGCTGTTCCCATTCAGGAACATTTAAATCTTGAATTTAAAAATATGAATTCAGAAAACGGTCACAGTCACCTTGTATCTCATATTGAAAAGATTTCATTCCTGAATCCCAATTCACGTATTGGTTGTACCAAGAATTAACTTTTGAAACTGAGGACTTGTTTTATAGGCTTGTGATATTGCAGTGAATTATGGAATACAGCAGAAAACTTTAACGTCATTCTAATCTTGAACTCAAGTGTATTTTGTTTCCAGGCAATAGTAATCAAATGGAGACTCAAGCACTGAGGTCTGCTCCCAGGCAGAGCCACATGTTTTCAACGAGTTTCATTTGCACATAGGTTTAAATGTTCCAGCTTGGATCCATCTGTTCTGTACCTTGTTTTCTTCTCTGAGACTTTCCCTAATGTTTTTTTCCTCTTGGGAATATACTTTGGTTGGATATTCCTTATGTTGTTATTGTTTGTATGTGTCTGTGTTCCTCTACCTCTTCTCCCTCGACTTTTCCTCCTGCTCTGCTCCTTCCTTTAAAGTTATTACTTAATATATGATATACCTCTAGCCCAGCTTCTGGGGGACAAATGGTTACAGGACAGAAATTTGCAGATGGCTTAAGCAGATGTTCCTGTCAGAGTAAAAATATTTAACTCTTCAATTACTGCTAGACAGACATAGTGCCTCTAGAGCAGATGAATATTGCCAGAAAGGTTTGGCAGGGGTTTGTGTGGCTCCTTTTCATACTGCATTACTTTTATCTCAGCCTGACATCTTTCAGGAGAAATGAAGTCTGCTGAGGAAGGCTTTTATTGTTTCCACTGCTGTGTTAATCTGTACACCTTAGTCAAGACCTGTGCTTGTGCCAAAAAGGGAGGACTGTCTTGAACTAGTTGAAGTAATCCATCCTGAAGTGCTCTCTAGCAAGGTCTAGGTGAATTTATTTTTAATCAATAAATGCAAATTGTCACTGCAGGTTTTTTGCCTCCACACCAAATATGAAGATGAAATGTCAAGATATTCAGAAAAGAAATTGTATGTGCTCTGGGGCATGTTATTTGAATATAAATACACTGTTTATGCAAGTTGTTTATGCAATAAAATATTTTAATAGTGTAATGCTTAAATCATAGTAGTTTTCATAAAGTTTGTGTATCTTCTCTGATTAAATAATTAATAACTTAAATATCCTAGTGAAAACAGAAGCACTCGAGTACAGATGTCACAAACTAAAAATGCAAGAATATGATTCTTCTGAAATAAATTCCTTGTAGGTGCTTGTCAAGCTTTAGATGATGTACAATTTCAGGGTTCAAATGCTCTAAGAGACGAGTTAAATACTTGGAGTGAACTAATCTGTAGGCAGAGCAGGAACTTGATGGTTTAAGTAGGTGGTAAAATTCATTTATAAAAAATGATAATGGAATTCCCCTGAAACTATGCATTCCACCTACTTGAATGAACAGTAAATCAGAAGATGAACAGTGTGCAGCAAATGCCAAGACTTGAAAAAAATGGCAGGTTATTGTAATACATGGGACTAAGTGTATGACTAAGCTACCGTCTTTAGCTCTTAGTAGTTCATTGTGGTCTATATATGTTGAACTTCTGTGGTTCACCACTTGTCTAATAGCTGTTCATTTAAACTTTTTTATTTGTCTGGAATACCAAGCCCATGTATAGCTTATTTTAAAGCATGAGGTTTGCACATAACAGGAAAGGCTACATGTCCTTCTTGAGATGAAGTCACTTTTATCGTACCTGGTAACTGTGGTGATGTGTTTGAATTATATTTTCAAAATTACTTTTTTTTTTTTCTATGTATTTTCCAGAATTTCTGCCTATGTATAATTTTAAATTTTCCAAGTTCTTGGGATGTTGGAGGGGCAGGGAAGGAGAGAGAGAAACAGCTGGTTTGGGCCATTTTGAACAAACTTCCCATAATTACTGGAATTTTAGTACAACATTCAATATACATACTGAGAATATTTGCTACACCTTTCACCTCTGTTTACTTGGTGTGAACTACAATGGGAGGAAAAAAAAAAGTAAAATGCAATTGCAGGTTTCTAAAGCAATAATGTCTGTTATACATAGGAAGGGTTTATTTTTATAGTGGTAGTAATGTGTTGTCTGCAATGACATAAAGTGGCATGTAGGAAGAATTCTGTTTGTTTTGTTATGCTGAGCAATTACAAAATTGAAAGAAAAAGTGAAGACAGTATCTGCTGGGATAGCTTTAGTCACTTAATACTATATAAAAGACCCAAACAGTTTCAATTAGTGGATAAAGAGAGAACTTTTTCACCACTTAAATTCTTCTGACAGATTTTTTTTTTTTTTTCCTATGTGCAAGACTTGCCTAAGGAGTTCTAAGGGAGCTCGTAAAACTGGCCCAGAAAAGCCTTTTTAGTGATATTTGGTAGTGGGGCGGGTGTTAGAGGGAGCCTTTTTAGTGATACTTGGTAGTGGGGCAGGGGTTAGAGGGGGAGAAACTGTGATCCTGATTTCTTTTTCTTGAGTAAAGTGAACTACTAATGACTATGAGAAGGTTGACTGGAATGTTGTTCTGCTTAGGACACTCTGATTGCTATTAACTGTCTCTGCAGATTAAAGGACATTTCTTTGGCCATTAGGAATAATTAAAATTTTAATTTAATCCCTTTTTTAATACCAGTAACATTCTGGTTTTGGCAACAATAATCATGTGCATTTTAATTACACCAACAGATAATAAAATTCAGTAATAGTCTTGGCAGCTTGCCCGGAAATAAATGTGCTCTGCTTTCTTCTTTATACTTTTATTAAAAGTAAGTTACAAAAATACTTTGTTGAAGATATTGCAGGAACATAATACCATAAAAAACCTCCAAACTAAAACCAAACAAAAAAAAAAGGAAAATAAAAGGAGAAAAAAAAAAGGAAAAAAAAAATTTTTATTGACATCTACAATACAGTATTGTTGTGAAGGGAAGCTACTGTAGACTGATAAATCTACTCTGTAGAGTGGCTTCAAAAGTTTTTAAGAACTTATTATATCACAGCACAGAAGCATCCCAATCTTATTATGAGAATTTTTATTGAAAGCTCACCTTATTTCCAGATAATTGTGAATGTCCACTGCTGATGGGTATTACTTTAACATATGTGTATGTAAAACTTCCCATCATTTCCCCAGTTTCAAGTTTTACTCTTTACACAGCACGTAAGCTGCCTACCTGAGGTTCAGTGCAGCTCTGACCTGAGCACTACATTGTTTTGCTTCACAATGCTGATTAATGTGTGTAGCTGGTGCCCTAGCAATTAAATCGTCATATTTCCAGCATAATCTAGTAGAAAGAAGGTGACGGGTATTTTTATCTAAGCATATGCTAGTGCACATATAAATGTCGGGGGTGGGGCTATAGGGGTGACAGGAGAGTATAACATCAGTGGGAGAACTACAGTGCAGCCCAGCTGCTGGGAGGAATGGCTTGTACTGTTATCTGCTGGTGCTGGTTGTGGCTGGCTAATACACCCACACCAAACCCACAAACTTCTGTGTAAAGGAATCTACTTAGCAGATTATTTAACAGAGGATTTTCTCTGAAGACCAACAGGTCTAGATTTGTATATTTCTAACCATTCTGACTTGAAAGGTTAGAAAAGTTGAAGAGACTAATTTTGGCTGGAGTATCTGTCAATTAGCTTAACCAAAGTAGCAGTTTGCTTAATGTTGTTCTGCTTGTTTCTTATGTATTCATCTCATGTTTCTACCCTGTTTTGTAGAATTTTTTTTCGTACATTAGAACACACTTAAGACAAAATGCATGCTGTTCTTTGAGATTCATGTTTTATTTAACACCACAGATGAGGAAATGCTGGTTGTACTGATATTGTGCCTGATTTGGGAGAAACTGTCTTCTTTGAACCCAATAAAATGGAGTGTGTTTTAGAGGATAAGGTATCTGGAGACCAGAAGAGCTATTAAGTGATCACCACTTGCTTTTTCTGCAAGATGAAAATCATATCAGTTAGCTATTGTTTTAAGTGCATTGCTGTCTCCAGTGGAAATCTTTCCTTGCTGTTATATATTAATAGATGAAGTTCAGCTGCAGGGCAAGTAGGATGACCTGCAAAGATAAAGAAACCACGCCTGAGTCTGCAATGGATGAAATTGCTGAAGTTTTGAGCTGCTGCTGAAGTGTTCATCCATAAAGCCCAGGCTCGCAGAACGTGCTGTGTCTAGTTGCTGATAAACTTGCATTTCAAATAGCTTGCTATGTATGGAGAACGTTTGCATATATAGTATAAAGTAATTTGATGTTTTCTGAGGAAATTTTCATTACGAGGATTATGTATACTTAGTTATAAGGATTTTAATTTGATTTTATTAGTGAAATCTGTTAAATATTGTATAGAGTGCGAGAATGGAGTGGGCACTTAGCTCTCTGCCCTCTCTTGTGGCTTTGTCCTCTGCTTATTACTAGTATACGACCTGTCGCTTATAACACTGATGATTTCAAACTCTGTTCTGGGCTATTTACTGTCCCAAAACAAGTTCTGATAGAATTCAGCCAGTGTTAAGTGGGATCCTGAACTATCCGGATTTTCAGGCTTTGAATCCAAGAGCTACAAGAGAGAGGAGCGTGTCTGGAAAGGAAGGGATCCAGTTTTAAGGAAGGGATCTTACTGCTATGTCAGTATCAAAGTGCTGGTTTGGACAACATTGTGGAGCACCCAGTGAAACAAAGTGTGTGATCAGTCTTAGCTTTCAGGGTTGCTGTTCCTCAGTGAGGAACAAAAACATTCTTCACTGAGGAAAATAATGATCAAGAGCAATTTGAATGGAGAACATCGAGCTGTAGCCATGTCAAGTTCTGCTGAAAGCTTTATTTCAGAGTGTTGAAATCTAGACTAATTAAGCTATAGTGTTTTGTTAGCTCAGACATATGTGAAGTACAGGTAAAGAGCTTGAGATGCAAAATCATTCATATCCCCTGAGGATTATTTACATGAGGGAATGCAGTTCTTGGTGAAGGCAAACGATTTCTTTAGACTAAAGGTCATATGCTGGTGACCTTTTCTTGTTGTTTATTTGCATTATAAGTGAAACATCTAAAATGAAAGCTCTGTAGAAAATTATCTAGGATAGTCATGCTCAGGCACATTTTAAAAATTAGTTTAGCACTTTTATGCAGGAGGAAGTTTAAAGTTAAATGGAAATATAGCGTAGAGTTCACATCCATAGCTACGAAGGCTTGTTTTTCCTGACAAGATCTGGTTGTCCAGGGTGTCAGGTTTCATCACTTGGCTTGTAACTCTTTACAAATCATCAATTGCAAAATCATAATGGTTTCCATCATGAAGCAGAAGCTGCTTATCTTTGTCTCACAGAATGACTCAGGCTTACGGTTCTGTTGGTTTCCCTGAAGGGAAAGCTGTCTTGGATAGTTGTCTCGTGCATAGCTGCAGGGGGGTGTGTGTGTGAGAAGATCAAATTTGTGACAGCAGCAATGTAATACAAGGCATTGTATTTATGTCCCACTTAAAGGACATCACAGTAATTAGATGTCTAGAGATCTAGAGATAAGTTGTCCTTGTGAGATGGGTATCTTGACGAACCAAGAGGTTGAATCTCATTGAAATGTGAAAATTATTTTGCATGTGTATTATTGTGCTTTGTTTCCTTGTCCTATGTTCTTTCAAAGCGTTCTGTGATTCTGTCTATTACTGCTGGTTTTTTTTCTTAGTTGTTGAACATGATTTTGGAGAATGGGATAAAATACTTTTCTTTAGTGAGTCTGCTATAATAGCTTAAACATAGCTCTCCTTTCAATAGTGCACAGAAGAGGTAAAGGGAGTTCATTGGTCCTTCTTGTGATTAGGGCATATTTTACATGTCCTGGTGTTCCATGCCTTCCACTTGTGATCAGCTGCTGTTCTGTAAGACACTGTCTTGAATAGTTCAAGGCAATGCCAAACCTCATAAATAAGGAATAAGGTAACTGTTTAACAAGAAATGCTACTGTTTTCCTGATCTTACTATGTTCTTTTCAAAGTACGCTGCTCATGTGGACTCTTCATTTTCTGCTTGTGCTTTACTATAAGCAAATAACTTTGAAATAGCAAAGGGGGGAAAAAAAATCAAGATGTTACATATTACATTCAAACCTGGTGAGCCTTTGCAGACGTGCAGAAGAATATATTTTTATTACATGATCCTTCCCTATCATATTTGCTATCACAGATACTGCCAAATGACTGCTAAATTTCATCTTAAAACAGGCTCAGCATTACAGCTGGTAATTTCACTGTTCAAATTACTAGAAATCAAGACTAAAAAAAAAAAAAATCTAAAAAATTATGGAAAGTAAGGATTTCTTTATCTTCTGAACCTTTGGAGACTGATAAATTTGGTATAATTATGGCAATTAGGAGTAGAATTGTCTGATGCTTTTGTCATAAAGAACTTGCATTATAGTTTATACTTTTATGTAGCCAAAGTATACCACAGCTAACCATGCAGAGTTACTGTCCTGATGTTCCTTTCTTGTATTTTCACCAAGCTGGGTCATTCTGTCTCCAGTTTCAGTCCTTGTGCAATACTGTTTTGTCTGCTGAACGCACCGCGTGCTGTGCTCCACGCAAGTAGTTAGACTTACTCCATGTTCACTGGACACCTTTTAAGGTACAAGTTAATATACCTTGAGCAGTGAAATTTTTATTACCTGCATTTAATTTTTTTTTCTTTACAAGAAAAGTTTTTCTTACTGTGCAAAAATGTGAGAGTACTTTAATCTGAATGAGCAAATAAAGTGATAACGTACATATTGGGCAAACCTTCCTAGCCATGGATATTCATAAATGCATTGTTATTTAGTGAATAAAGAAGTACAAATGTTTTTCTATTGCTATGTCAACAGTTAAGAGACTGGATTTAGAAGGTATTTGTCATTTACTACTATTAATATAATACTAACTTTGAAGAATATTTAATTTTTCATCGATATTCCTTTAACCAGTTTCTGCAACAAAAATTCATTTAAAATATCTCAAGTTATATGAAAGAGGAAATCCCTGAGCAAAATACCTGTGACACAGTTTCCGAACTTCCTTGTTTGTCTGAAAGTGATTCAGGATTCAGTCTAGTTGACGATGCTGACTCAGGTGTAATTCTGGTTTTATTTATTTATTTGGTTTTGTTTGTTTTTTTTTATTTTATTTATTTATGTTCCTGGTTTCATGTAGATACTCCTATTGGTGCACTGATTTTTCTGGTAAGGGATTTCCATGCTGTGACTTAGGTGTAATGCAAGCAATGTGACAATTACAGGAAAATATCTGTTAGTATCAGGTAATTTGGCATTTACAATTTGGTTATGCTTTCAGCTGAGGAATCCAGAGCATTTGCCAAATGTTAAGCCTTGCAAGTCTTAAAACTTCCTCTCACCTGAGAAATAGTCACTCTAGGTGAAATGGAGCAGATACTTAGGAGTATTATCTGGGCTGAGGAACATAATGTGTAAGCTAATGCTCCTACTGTCTGTACAGCAGTTACTGCTGCACCTGAAGGCAGTTCAGTACATGCAGAATTTCTCTTCCCACTGCCTGCTCAGCTGCTAGCGTTGTCTAGAATGGATTGGCCATGGAGACTTGAGGACATGTCCTTGGACCTGAAAAACACTGCCAGAGCCCCAGTGTTTTCGATCCAAACTTCTTAGGTCTCTGTGAGACTTCTACTTCATGTCTGTGCTTCCCTTTCTCCTCACAGTAAAATGGGTCTTTTTCTATCACTGCTGCTGGCTGACTGAAGCTGTTGTTGACACCTCAGGGTGTGCTGCAGTGACTCACTAGTGGCCAGCATCAGTTCATCATCCATATAGAAGAGGTTTTTCCCACACCAGGCTAGAAGTCTTATTTAGTATTTCATTGGGGAATTCCTGACCAGATCTGCTATGTATCTTGCTTTCTGTTCACGCCCACTTTATTTTTTTAAGGGCTTATGTAAAATACATTGCACTGCTTAAAACACTGTCAGGAGAAACCTAGAGTAGAACTATTGGGTCACAGTCCTGGGCTTGGAAATATGTTCTTATCATTTGCATCAGGCTCACTTTGTAAAACTGACTTCATGCTCCTGAATTGTCTTGGACTTGGGAGGCTGCAGAATTTTTTGCTTCAGTCTGGTTGAATCCTGTAGTCTAGTCCGCATGCAATCTGAATGTCTTTGAGGCAAAAAGTAAAGAACAAGACTGATTTATATTCAACTGGCTGAAAAATCCCTTCTATTACTTACAGACCCCTTTAGGCAATTGATTTCCAAATAAATCTTGATGTAGGCCAAATATTAACACACCTCACTAATAATAAATAAATAATAAGTACCCAAGCAAGTCAGTGTCTTTTTTTGGCCTTACCTGATTAAGTCATTAGCTGTTATTTTTATTATTGGTAAGGCAAGCACTGAAGGGAGACCCTATTTCTGCACAAATTTAATCCCTCCTGTTTTCATTTAGTTAACAAGTTATTTTCACAGAATCACAGGATGTTAGGGGTTGGAAGGGACCTCCAGAGATCGAGTCCACCCCCCCTGCCAGAGCAGGACCATCTAGTCTAGGGCAGGTCACACAGGAAAGCATCCAGATGGGTCTACAAAGTCTCCAAGGCAGGAGACTCCACAACCTCCCTAGGGAGACTGTTCCAGTGCTCTGTAACCCTTGCAGTGAAGAAGTTCTTCCTCATGTTGAGGTGGAACTTCTTGTGCTCCAGCTTGTGACCATTGCCCCGTGTCCTATCGCAGGGCATAAGTGAGAAGAGGTTGCCCCTTTCCTTCCTTACACCCAGCCCTCATGTATTTATACACATTAATTAGATCCCCCCTAAGTCTTCCTCTTCTCCAGACCAAAAGCCCCAGGTCTCTCAGCCTCTCCTCATAAGGCAGGTGTGTTCCAGTCCCACAGTCATCTTCGTAGCCCTAAACACCAAACAGGTAAATCTTCACCCCCCCTAGGTTACATCCTTCTGCTTTTCTTTCTGCTCTGAGTCGCTGTTGGAGAGAAGTTGTGGACTGCATCTTGACAGATTCTGGTGGTTGTGCCATTCTGCAGCCCAGGGAAGCCTGTGTGATACTGCTGTCCTGGAGCTGTGTCAAACAGGCCATGGACACTTTGTAATTTGGATGCTAAAACTGAGATCTGCCCAAGTACTTGCAAGCAAGAGCCAAGAGGTAGAAACACAAAAAAAAACAAAACCAGATTTTAAGCAGTGTCAAGAGGTTTTGTAAAATATGCCACAGGCAAAATCTGACTACTAGATTTTACAAGATGTTTGGCTTTTCTGTGGGGTCAGATATTGGAGCTGTCTGCCCTTGATTTCTCTTGGAAACAGAGAAGACGACTTTATGTATGACAGCTTCAGAAGGTTAAGAACCAAGGATTTCTCTGTCCTGGATAAACCTAGCATTGAAAATATGTTTGTACAGCTGTCACCTTTGTCCCTGAAGCTATTCTCTTCTGTGGTCAGTGGGTGTTTCTCATGTGTCTGTCGGATGACAGCCCAGGAAGGGACACACCTTGTGGGAAAAGATTCTTGAAGTCTGTGCCCTTTTGACACTGTTCTGAGTGCAGCAATGTCCAGAAAAACTTTCTAAGAGAGTTCTTTGCTGAATCAAAATTATTTATTAGATGGCATCTAAATTTCAAGCTTGTAAATCAGAATTAAGTAGCAGGAAGACATTTGGTTAAAAAAAAAATAGCTTTTTATAAAATATGTTTAGGTGTATGTATGCAAAAAAAAAAAAAGATTCAAGTCTTTGTCTAGACTTTTGTGCACAGTTTCAATTCAGTGCAACCACCTTCCAGTGAGATTGTTTGTGAAAATAAATGTCTGAAAGTGCATTCTTGGGCCTTGCTGATAAGTGATGTCAACTTCATTTGTCAGCAGTAAAAATACAAACTGGTAGTGTTTGGTGGAGTAGTTTGGCTTTTAAGGAATAAAGTCAGAACTAATCCACACACACACACTCTTCCATTTGACAGAATGGAAGAGGTTTTGCCCGTTTACGTTCTTATTCTGTTTCTCCTTCCATTTGAGATGACTCGTCAGAAAATTTATTTAGGATGCTAATTATGTACCTTTCTAGTGTTCTGTCATTCTAACCTACTTTCTTCTTGTGCAGCAGAAGTTAAACACAGACCTCTATCTGGGGGATTTCTGCAAATCAGAAAGCAGTGCTTAGGAAAATAATTGTGATGCTTTGTGGCAATCTTTAGTTAAATTATCTACTTTTTCATTCCACTGTGCTGGTTTAAAACTGTTCTATTGTTCCATTGTGTGGAAGGTAGTGGTTTGCTAAATGGAGATGCTTAGAAATAAGTAAGTTTTCTCTAATACAGCTGTTGCAAATTGTGCTACTTTAGTTCTACTTTCATATTTTCCTAGAGCATGACAAGCATGAGAAAAACGTAAATATTCCAGGGAAATAGGTGATGAGCCTGTGTTCTCTTTGCAGCTTGTTTGGGGTTTTTCTTTCTTACTTCTCCCCATGCTGTTCTCAAATGCTCTTTATCCATAAGCACGTAAACAGAAAAAGGAGAGTTAATTATAATGGGATGCTGAGAACTTATTTTCAAGATGATTTGGGACAGTGGAAATCAGTTAATTGCAGCTAAGTAGTGGAACTTTTGATACCACCAGTAGTTTTGGGCATGGTGCATAAATTTGTACAAAATCTGAGATCTGTTCTGTGTTTTCCACTAACAAAGAAGGAAATAGATATTATGCGGGGGATTAAGTGGAATAATTCTATTCATATGGTTTTTGGCTGTTCATTTGCAAGCGCACTAGCTGTGATTTATTGGCAATGTTATATTGATGTACCCTTTCTAAGAACAGTGGAAAGCCCAGATTAATGCAGTCTGTGCTGTTAACAAATTGAAGTTTAATGTGAGTTTTATCAAAGAGCTTAAAAACAGTGATTGAAGGGTTTCATCAGGTGGGCTTTTGAGTTTGTGCTGATGTGATACGGTTTTTTTTAAGCCCTTTGATTCTGCTAAAAACTGGTTTGGTAAATGATTCCATGTAAACTCGGGATTCATTACTGTTTGAAGTTTAATTCTGGAATGTTTTACTGGGTGCATAACCTGCTGCCATTTATTTTAAGCAAGGGTCAAGTTTCACTTTATTTTTGAAGGAAGTAATGATGCTTTCTGCTGTTCTAGCTGGATGAACATATGGACTTAGAATTAATTGATTGAAGGATTTGGTTTGTGTGACTTGCTGTGTGCTGGAGAGGCTAGGAAAGCAGTCTTGTCAGCTGCTCTTGTCAACAGTTGATAAGAGTTGTTTAGAGTCAAGGTTTATATAGAATAATCATGTAATCATTAGCTTTGCTTGAGGCAAGTAGTTAAGGAGGACTTGCATATCACTGGGTAACTGCAGGGAAACCTCAAGCTAATGGCTCTGCAGCTGGTGAGTAGTACTACATCACTCAACAAATCTGGTTCAGGAGTCCTTAACAGGCTCCTATTTTTAGCCCTTGATGGAGGGGTTTGTCCATCGTCCCACACTGATGACTAAACCTTTTGGATTGCTTTGTGGTGCTATAAATACAGAGCGCACTATTTTGGTTGCAGTACCTGTGAAATGAATCTTGGAGAGAGTGAGGGAAGTCCTCTGCTGGTACGGGAAGTATTCCTGCCTGACCTGTTTCGAGGTGGCCAACCTGTCGTCTGCACTGTGCTACTGAACTGCATTTATGTGCAGTTCAATGCTGCAGAGGCAAACAAGAGCATTTTGAGTTTTAAATTATTACTTCTAAGGCAAACGTTAGCCAATGAGAGTTTGATAAGGACTTCAGCACAATATGAGGGTAGAATGCTTCCAACCGTTTTTTGTTTTGAACGGAACATACCTGCACTGAACATTACTGTTCTTTGTGCTGCGTATTGCGTCTGGTCTTGCCTGCTGCAAAATACTTTTTACAAGCTCGTAAAATGTAGGTCAGTATGGTAAACAATATGGATGTTGGAGCATCCCTACAGAGGTACAAGTAGGCAAGCACTATAGATCAGATTAAACCTAGTTAATTTAATGTGCAAGGATAGCACTCTATAGGTATTGCAGATACTTTTTTCATGCTCTTTTAATTTTTTATAATTCATTTGGAGTAGCTGCAAGGGGAAAAAAAAATTGAAATAGACGTGTCTCTAACTTGCTGTCATCTTGTAATATTCCTACCCCATCCCCCTTAAATTTAGCCCATCTGTATTCATATTCTTAACCTTTTACTAGATCGACTGCTTCTGTGGGCCGTCGGGCAAAAGGCAGAGTTGAGATAACCAGCCCACAGGGCTGTTTCTTGCTGTCTTTAATGAGATCCAATCCTGTTACGAGGTGAGCAGTGCAAGGCCGTTCTGTGAGCACTGACAGGATAAACATGCTTAATGTTGCCAAGGAGAACAAAAGAAAATATTCTCTGTAGGTGTTGAGCCTTGTTCTGATGCTCTCAGCTTTGTGAAAGAACATGTAAAAGCCCCCATCACAGATTCATGTGAGCAACTTCTAAATTCCAGGCATGTGTACCCATCTGCTGCTTTGAACAGGTTGTGTATACCTTTGGCAGCTTCTCAGTACTGAAATAGAAAAAGAAATGGCAAAATGTTCCTGTTTTTAACTTGGTCACCGTGCTGCGTCAGGCTCCTGTTGGCAGTGTGATATAGCAGGAGTTACACCAGCTGCAAGATGGGAGAATTGTTTGAAGTCTTTTAAGACAGGGTTGTATCTCTGTTCTGGGGACTAATATGAAGATTTGAGTTATCCTTAAAGGAATCTGAACTATGGGACATTTGAGGAAAGAGCCAAGGGACTGGTGGGAACAGTGTTCTGGCAAGTGCAGCTGCAAAAACATGAAGCTGTTTCTCCCTAAAGATTTGGAGGAAAATATTGGTGTTTCCTTTCACAGCAAAGCTTAGGATGTGTAAATGGAAAAAAAGGAAAACAAGAAAGCCTTTACCTTGCCCAGCAGTGTTTCTGAAGCCAGTTTGTTAAAGCTTGTGAGTCACATGATGTTATCACAGAATCTTTTTTCTTTCATTTCTTCTCTTCATTTCCATTCTGACAGCTTAAGGCTGGGTGGGAGAATTTTTCTCTGTCTCCCTTTTCTCATGTCCTGCAGTACCTGAAAAAAAACATTTGACACGCTTAATGTTCTTAATATGTGAAGAGACTTACGCTGTCATCTCTGTTGAAGGCCTGTACTCCAGGAGTCCAAGAAGAGTTATTTCTGTGCTATCATTATCTTTAAGATTTATGGAGCCGCCTTCTCTTCCCTGTATCTCTTTGTAGAGACACTGTTTGTGATAATGCAGCTGCTTTCAGCCTTGTCATGTCCATGCTTTGTTAGCAAAGTACTGTAACAGGTATGTAGAGTAAAGGAGGGATGGACATTAGTCCTACCTGAGGGGGAGGGAGTATGGGACCAAACCCAAATTTTCAGAGAAATTATTTGCTTTTTCAATTGCCTTAGGTTTTCCTTTTTGTCACTTTGGCCGTAAAACTTTCTGACAAAGAAGATGAAAGCAGTTTTTACTTCTGCTCTCTACAGAATCCATTCCTAGAAGAGGGAAGAAAATGAAAAACACAAGTGTGTTTTTAAATTACAGTTTTCTGAGGTAAAGTGCCAGTGTCACTATCCATGTTCAACAACATTATTAGCTACAGAAACAGAGGTATAAGCAAAACAAAGGGGAAGCATTATGCCTTTTGCCCCTCAGACCACACAATTATTGAAATGGTTAGTTTGGGGCATTTTAAATCTAGGAATTGGGAAATTATTGGAGTCTTGGTAACTTTGTGTAAAACCAAAGTCACAGGGGCTGGTTTGTCACTAAGTAAGATGGAGCCTGTCATTTTCAGAAGTCTAGGCAGAATGTGCTGAGGAGCTGCTTGTTTTTATCTGTTTCTCTGCTCTAAGTATTGCCTTTCACAAAACCAAACGAGAGCTAACAAGGTTAGTACTTTCTGATCAGGTGAGGCTGTGGACTTGGGCAGCAGAGATGATAAGGTTTTTTATAAAATAAGGTACTTTGTGTGCTGTGCCTGTACTCCTTACCCTCATAAATCAGGTTTCCACCATTTGGTCTTGCAAACCATGTGCAGCTGAAGATCTTAGCTGGAAAAGTTTTTTTTAATGCCTCTTAGAAACTGACAGTAAGACAGTAAAAATCGTCTTACTTTCTTTTTTGGTGATCTATGTCCTTATACCTCCAGAATCCATTTCAGTTCTCTGTCTTTTCTGTGAACTAAAATAAATGACTTATCCGTGCTGTTACAGTGGGGGATCTGTAGGGTGAGACAACATTTAATACTCATCACTTAGGACAATAATATCAGCTAGGTTACGCCTGTGGTTTAATAGTATCAATTTTTGATAAGATAGGTAGAGTTATTTCATGACCTAATGACTTGGTTGTCAGACTTGCCCTGACACCTTTCTTCTTCTAACCTCAGTTCAGTGACTATTTGCTTGTGTTTCAAGGAGTGTTTGTGTAGCTCTGTACTGGAGTGTTGAAACCACCATAAAAAGTGTGTGTTCAGAGGATGTGTGTGTTGTGGCTTTTTGTGTTTTTGGAGTATTTTGGGGTTGCTTTTTTTTCTAGGGGGGGAGGGTTGTGGGTTTTGGGGGATGTTTGGTTTTGGTTTTGTTTTCTTGATCCTGTCACTGATCCCCTTTACAGCACAGCTCTATGAACTACTCTACAGAACAAATGTTCTGGTCTAAGTGACAAGTTCTGTCTGTTGTCACACATGGCCAAAACAGATGATCCAGCACTAGCTGCTTAAACTGACTTTGCTGTTAACAAAACTGCAAGGCCTTTCCTGGAGGATCCACTTTTCCTGGAAGATCCATTTTTCCTGGATCTGAGGATACAGTTGCCATTTTTCACAGAAGATTCCCACTGCATCCTTGTGCAGTCTCTGGAAGACTGTCTCCAGAACTGCTGAAACACATCTGGAAATCATGGTAATTGTGTACATCACAGCATCCTGCTGTACCAGATTTGGAGGGTCCTTTGTGTATTTAGAAAGATTTTTAGTAGAGCTTTGAGCTCTAATCTTTGAAGTGGGATATTGTGTCTGTCAGAACAGTACAGGTTAAAATATGCTACAACACCTTAGATATATGGTATAGATTAAGAAACATAAATTGTTCGGAATCTGATATTACAGAAAACGGATATGTATGAACATCTTTCATATTGAGATGATAATTTGGGTCAATGTATTAGCAAAAATGATACATTAGCGTACAAGGTGTGCTCATGACGAACTAGTCTCAGTGTGGTTTTTTTGTTATTGGTTTTCCAAGTGTTGCTCCTTAAATGTTAGGTAAATATTTAGGGAAATTCAGTGACCCTTCAGAATGAATTTTGGGAAGAGCTAATCTGTTTGTAGTGAATACCATTGCATTTCATGTAGCTGTGTTATGTGATCAGGGAGAGACAGGTCCTGTTGTGGATAGCAAGGTGTTTTATTCTCACAGAGTGAGAGCAAATTGTCAGGGGCTGGATTAACACTTGTTCTGAAGAATCCTCTAGAAAGACACATTGGAAATACTAACAAAGGCTCAGCTGCTCGTTCTCTACAGACTATTCTTTGTAAGATCCTTCTATAGGAAAGGAAGTTGTTTGAGGATTTCAGGTTAATTAATTTTTTTTCGTATTTATTTCACCATGGTGTTTTTCATACAAAGATTTTTTTTTTTTTTTTTTTTTTTAACTCACTGTGTTTCCCAGCTAATCTAACCCTGCTGGCCTGACAGGCTGCAGATCCCTAAAACAAGAGTCATATTAGCAGAAGAGCTAGTTTGGTAACGTGGATTAAGTTGAATTCTGCCAAAAGTGTGAATGAAGCGTAGGTGGGCTGAAGCTGTTACTGTTGCACTGGTGGGTCAGGCACACTAAGTGCAGAACTGGGGCTACAGTTTCTGCTTAACATTATGCTTCAATTTCCTGTTGAGCCGGAATGATCTCTGTTATGATCCTATTGTTGTTAGCAGCCCTGTGGACAGTCGTCCTTGAGCAGAAGATAGGGAGGTGGAATACAAAATAGCCCTAGGTGCACAAGCAAAATACCTTTTGTCTTCAGAGTATCTGAGAGATGTGACATCTTTTGTTTTGAGTGAATTTTCTATTTCAGGAGCACTATGAAGAGGCTTAATGGATTTCTGCTTGTTCTCTATTGTACGGTTAGATAGCTTTTCCCTTCCTATCTTTTCTCCTGGCATTAGAAAACAGCTCCTTGCTGTTTGCGGAGGTATTAATCAGTGGGTTACATTAGCACAGCATTTCTTTTTATATAGCAAGAACGTTTCACGATGTGTGTTCTGTTTCACCACGCAGAGCAAATCAGGGAGTGTCTGTCTGTTTAAAATGCAATTAAGGACTACAAAGCCTGATAGATCAACTGCCTCGGGAAACAAAGTTTACTTTGTTAGGAAGCTAAGAAAGAACACTGAGTGGTGTGTTCAAAGTGAGGATTTCTATTTTTTTTTTTTTTTTTTTCCCCCCCCCCCCCCAAAGAAGTAAACAAACTTCAAGCACAGTCCAACACCTGCCTAGCAGATCTGTTCTCTCATTTGGAATGTTATCAGCCACTGCTGGGGCACTGTCTCAGATCTCCAACGCTTCAGTAGCGTTCAGCATCTGATTTAGGCCATAAACATGTAACTGATACAATTGGTACTTTACAAACTGTAGTCTAAACTTTTAAGGGATCACTGTTCCCTGTCCAAAATTACCTGTCCTTCGTTTTGTGGTATGTTTACACTTTCACTGGAATAAGCTTTACTATTCTCATTCACTCTCCCTTTTTTCTCTCCTGTCTTCTCTTCACTGTCCTGAGAGAAATTGCTTGCATGTGCTTTATGGTACTGACACCCTTCTCCTTTCACAAGAACCTGGTTGGATTTGGTTTTAAGGGTCCTACATTTGTTTTCCTTAAACAGACTTTATTTCTTATTAACTTAATTAACTGTATAATATAGCAAAAATAGTTAGTGGCTCTATGAGACTATTGGCCATTTTCCCTGCAAGTGAGGGGAATGGAAAATCCACTTCTGTTTTCTGGAGTCTGGTCTGTGTTGATGCTGACAATTCTGATATTTGTACTTCAGGTTTCTTCAAAGAGAACTTTTTTTTTTTTTTTTTTTTTGAGAAATGGTGAAAACTGGCACAAAAGACTTGGCAATACTTGAGGAGCACTTGGTGCAAGGTTTGATTAAATGTTTAGAGGAGAATAAAGCTGTTACTGTCAAACTTTTTAATTTATCACAGATTTTAGATGTTTTAGATTAAAGATTGTCTTGTAGTTCAGTAATCTTGATTATAACATGACAGCAGATCTGAGATACTGAATTTATTAGAAGCTAAATACTCTGGGCTAACTATCATGAACTTTGAATACTTTTGAGCATGTTATAGGTGTTTTTAATAAGAATGATTGGTAGGACAACACTTGTAACTTAATTTTCTGACTAAAGTCTACTTTGATCTCTGTATACACATAGAATTAAATTTATGAAAATTCTACTTTCTCACAGCTAACCTATTCCAGCAGACATTTTTTTGGATGCCTTTTAGCTTGCTTCATAAATTGCCTTCCTGCCTGATTAACTTCCTCAGTTAAGATAGCTATGTATTTTGTGAGCATTGTTGTGTTTTCCTTGTAGAGATACACACCTAATTATGCTATTTTTGGTTGGTTTGGGCAGTCACACAACAGAGAAAGATGAACAGTCTCAAAAATGAAAGAATTCGGGACAGATTTTAGTTCTGGTTTCACTGCGTTAACTTACCTTTATTTGTCCTATACATTTGATGGCTTGGTGTGGATCTTTTATGCAATCTGTACTTACTTCTAGCTGCCAACATCTTCAACTGACTTTTCAGAGTTTGAAGAAATATCCATAGCAAAGAAAGAAGGGGAAAATGTTATTATGATTGGAAGGTCATTAATTTATTTGAAATGGGTATCATCCCTAGGTACATTTAAATTGCTCTTTATTACTTATTTTGGTTGCTTCATTACTTCTTGTAATTACTTAATTACTTTACTTTCAAAAGCATCTTGAATTAGTTATGAAACCTGTTCTTTAAGAAAAGTCTTTGTATTTAGCTTTCAGCTCTCTAAGTATTTCTAGCAATCATGTTGATGGTTTTGCTGAATAAAACATTTTAAATGTCTTACAACAATGCTTCCTCTGAAGAAGCTATGCCTCTGTCATACTGAACAGCCCCGGTACTCCTGTCACATAATGGGACATGGACGAGGCCATATTTAAATGCAGGATAACTGCAGAGAAAACATGTCTTTACTGCAGCTGAGAGCACATGATTAATGAGCTGGAAGACTTGGCAGAACTGAGCTCTGCCAGCCACCCTTCTCATTCCTGCCGTAGGGTAACGTTTCATAAGCTCCATTTTATTGGGACACATGAAACACCTAAGCATGGTGCCATCACACCCCTCCTACTATACTAGGATTGTTTCTGCCACAAATTACAGGGTCATGACTGACCAAGAAGGGCAGGGCTTGGTCTCTTGTACCTTTTTATGGCATTGCAAATAGCTATGCAATCATCCTGGAGTAACAGTGCAAGAATACAAATTACAGACTAACCCAGTCTGCTGGTGTCTCAGTGCAAGTGCTTGTTTATGTCAGCTTCACTCTGGTAGTTGTTTCACAAAATGCATATGGACAGAAAGGGAATGCTGACAGGTCAAAGAGGTCTTCTGTAGGTGTAAGGTGAATTTAGTAGGTACTATTGAAGTTACTAGTGAAATAAGATACCCGAGAACAAACCATTGGTATTGCATTGACAATAAAAATTTGTACACCAGTTCAAAGATAGAAGCTCCTTCTCCATTTTGAAATGCAGATGAGTATGGGAGTCAGATAGTAATTAATTGGAGTGAAATTTTGTCAGAAGATCATCTGTTTCCAGAAAATGCCAGCAAAGCTGTGTCTCTGTTTTCTGACGCAGTGCAGATGCAAAAGCATCACTTATGTTAGGATCCTTAAGGAGCTTTTAGAGAGGTGGGAGGGAGAAGATCACAGATCCATAGGTGAAAGTTCACGTAAGTGTTGAGGTCTGCGTGGTAACAGTAAGAGGTTAAAAAAACACCCCAAACCAACAACTCACAAAACACTAGATAACATGCCAATCCTAAAGGAAGCTGCTATCTCAGATGGTATGAGGAGTCATGGTCTTCTGATATTTGATGTAATAATAATTGTATAGCTCTATATAATCATTAACAGCATGCATTGTATATGAAGGTCATATTTCACTCTCTTGTCCTGAGGTTAACTGGAATGAGAATGTGCTTTTTTTTGCCCCTCCAAGGTAAAAACAGAAGCCTGTGCATGAAGCTCAGGTGGAATAACAAGCACCAGTTTGATCCCTCTGTGAATGGTGGAAGACTCCAACTCAAAGATCCTGTGTGTGGCACTGGCAGGAATGACACTCATTTTGTAGTCTGCTGCATCATAACCCAATCACTTAAGAAGAAAAAGTGTTAGTTTGGAACAGAAGTATTTCAAATGACTCTGCTTTGAAACTCCTGGTGAGTTCCATCTTGTCATAAGAATGCAAGTTGTTACAGTATGTGCTTTTTATTTTTAGGATTAATACAGAACAAAGGTTTGAAACAGAACTTTGTTATGTGGGTTTATGTTCTGTGGAGAAAAAAAAAATTCTCTTCCTCAGTTTGAGTTAAACTTTGATTGGAGAGTGGGCACTGAGTGTGGTTTTAATTCTGATTTCATTTAGCTGTCTGTTAGTGTACCAGTTTGAGTTAATTTTGACAGTTAGAGATGCACATTATCGTTTCAGTTACATATTTGGATCTTCCTGTACTGTAATGGACTTGAACACACAGAACAATGGAATTTTTCCCATTTCTCATGTAAACTGAAGCCTTGGAAGTTTGAAAGCACAGCTCTTAGTCTGTAATGTATCAGTGTATGAAACATTATCCAAAACAATTTTAAAAGGAATTTGCATTAGCTGGAAGTTGCAGCTAGAATCTACTAACCTGACCATGTATTAAATCTCTGAGTTGAAGAGGGAGAGAAAATGGTAGGTATTTTAAACACAATTAAGAAAAGTGAAGGCATTTACTGCTAGCATTTGGCAAAAATGTTAAAATCTTCCATCTCTTTTGCCGTCCCAAAGTTATCAAAACAGACCTATTAACTTCTAAAGCAGTTCATACAGTAATCGTCCTGATCAGCTTTCCTGAAGCTTTTGTTGTCCTCTACATAGGGCTTCTGGCATGGAGTGTGGGGATTGTGTGTATATGGAGAAAATTGATGTTGATTAGAAGCACACTTCGTTCTGATGTGGTCTATGATGTTCTTTCCTGCTTATGTACCAACTTCTTAAACTGTTTTATTTACCCTTTCTGTAAGGAGCCAGCATCAGTTTCTCCAAACCTGTGAGTGGATTGGCATTCTGCTTTGAGCCTCCAACTCAGTTACAGTTCCACCTAATACTGAGCTGGCTTCTGCTGTGGTGCTTTAGGAGTATTGAAGTTTCTTGAAATTTCACAAAGATACTAATTCATAATTCTGATGACTCCAACAGTAAATGTTCCATTTGTTTAGCTGTGGGGATAGGGAACAAAAATTATCTACAGAATTGTAGCCAAGCAAGAGAGAAGGTTGAGACATGCAGCGATTTATAACCTTGCCAAAACATTACGTGAGGCTGCATGGCCTTGAATAATATCAGATGTATTGCCTCAACTGTGACATCATTGTTTTAGACCTCTCAGTCTCTAATTTCTCTGTAAAATACACAGGTGTATTGTCAGCAGTTCTTAGTCCATCCTGGTAAAACTGGAACACTTGAGCGAGATTCCATCAATCACAACTATGGGAAATGGTCTATTTTAGCTCTTAGCTGAGTTACTTTTGAGAACAATCATCTTTCTTTAAAACACAGGTTTTAAGTCTTGTTCCTATTCTCAGATACTGGTTTTCTTAGAAATCTTTGTTGGGGCTATAGAAGTGCTAGTTCAAACTCAAACTTCTCTGTTTATTCAGAACTAAAGATTTGTGGCAAGACTAGCCTTTTTAGGAGCAAGTCTACATCTTTCTTTAAAATTGGTTGCTTGGCTGCTGTGTGAGAGTTGAGCTGGCCCAAGTTGATCTGGGTGAGGTGTGGCCTCTGCACGCATCCTGTGTCTGATCACTTCTGTCCAAGTTCTTTGAGTGTTTACAGCTATTGCAATGTTTTAATACCTAGTTGCATTTCTGTTGGCTGCCTGTGCCTTCATAGTAATTTGTGTCCCCATACGACTTTTGAGGAATAAATGGTCCACTCTGACCTTAACTGCATCATGCAGAGGTGAAAATCTGAGGGGAAACAGCTCATCTCATGATCAACTTTTGTCCTCTTTTGAGAGAGTTATGAACTCACATCAGTTGTTTAATGTGTTTACTTCCAATTTTGCCTATGCGAAGAAGTCTGTCTTGTGATATGCTGAGATTTTGAAAATAAAAATGTAAAAAAGAAAGCTAGTTTAGAATTTTTTCTCAAGTATTTCTAATTTCAATAATAAAGTATTTTTCTGTAGAGCCTACTCTTGTAAAAGCCTACGTGTAATTCATGTAAATAACTGTAAAGGAAGAAACTCGGTGACTAGTTTCATTACCTCCGGTTTCTTACCATAGGTTAAATTGTATATAGCAGCTTCAGAGGCTTCAGTAGTATTGATGATACATAAGGGAAGAATGCTGCAGTTGTCATCAAGCACGTGTGATTATTTTTGTGACTATTTGGCTAAAAGGTGGTGCATTCCAACTGAAAAACGAAGTAGGTCCTAATGCCTGCTGTTATTAGAAGTGCTGAGGAACATCTTTAAAAATGTCAAGTGTTTAGATTGGGACATCTTGAATAGCTATTTATATGAACCATTATCTTCTTGGTTCTTTTGCATTTTCTGATTAAATTATAGCAGGCAACAGAAGTAATTACCATTAAAATGACTTCATAGTTACAGAAAAATGTTTAACAACTGCTCTGTTTCCTGTGACAGGCCAAGTTCTTGACCAGCTCTGTTAGCACAGCACTTCATGATTGTGTTGGATGAGATTTTAGTACATACACAGAACTATTAGCACAAAATAGCTAGTTCAGTATCTCCCACAGCCTTTTTTGGGTAGCTGATGTAGTGGCCATGCATAATGCAGAGCAATCTCGTGCCGCATGGTGCTGAAGACTTCTGGTCAGTGAAATTGAATAGGCTAAATGAGCCACTCTGAAAGCTGTGTGATGGATTTTTCAACTGGTAGCTCAGAACCTTTTGGTAAAACAAGGGCCTGGTTTACTAGAGACTAACTGTACCATTGATGCTTACTGGATATAGGACTTCTTACCTTTATGTTTACAAATAGAGATGTCATTGCTCTCACTGTATGGGGAACTCTCTGCAGAAAGCTTACTGATGCTGTTTAATCCTTGAAGTTGGTAAAATGTCAAACATTGCAGGGTATCTGCCATCCCTGGACTACTCTGCATATCTGTGAAATCTGGAGCAGCAGGTAGCCAAAATGCTTTGTCAGTGTCTGTTTGGAGAGAGTTTTATAGCGCTGAGTTAAATGAAATTAGAAGATTGTGTTTTCTACAGTGTCTCTGGGATGTTCAGGAGTGGTGTTTTTCTCTTACTGTTTGGAATGTCTTATTTTTTTATTTCCATAAAGACTAGATTCTACTCTAGTGGGTTTCCACTGTGTCTTTAATTTTTTATTTTAGGACAAGGAGTCCACAAAACAGCTGAGAAAATGAAGGAAACTGGTGGTGTCCTTTCAGTTGAGGTCATTGATCTCTTCAGTTTCAGTTCAATGAGGGGCAGCAAGGCGGGGATTCATATCTGAGATGTCTGTATTGCAGGGACAGTTTCTGTATATTGTCAGACTTGGGAAGTTTGGGTCCAAGTGAGTAAATAAACACAAGTAAGCAGTTAAATGAGTCACCGCAGTTTGAATCATGATAGTTACCAAATTAGCCTTGTGCCCTTTGGAAAAAGGTGAAGCAAAAAGATCAGGTATTAATTTCACAACTGATAATGAACTTCTGAGGTTCTCAAACCCCACAAATGGAACATGGCTGTAAATGCAAATGAAAACTTTGTCAATCAGCCTAGTCCCCAGAGAGAAACAGGAAGGCTTTTGGATCATTTATACTCCATCCATTACTGGTGCTCTTGCTGTTACTGTCTATTTGTTTTATAAAGAGATCTGCTCAATAGATAAAGCTGGAAAAGGAATTTAAGGCAATGATTTGCAGCATGCGGGGAAACCTTTAGAAAGAAGGACAAGTGGACCTTCTTTTTTAAGTCCTTACTTCAAAACCAACAAGACTTGTGCTACTTTTAGACTGCAAGATATGTAATGTATTCTGTGCTCAGTTTACTGTGACATACAGGATGACTTTTTATTGTTATTCTCCCAACAGCCATGCTTTTGAGAAACCTCTGAAAGAAATTGCTTTCTTATCTACCATAAAATCCAACCCTTTGTAATAGCTATTGAAGCTCTTAATCCTTCCATGAGGTAGCTGGGCAAGAACTGTGGTTTCCATTTGAGAGAAGCCAAAAAAAAAAAAAAAGCAGTTTGCCCAAAAGTAATGTAGTGAAGCAGCAGATGCAGTAGCAGAATACACCCACCAAGAATGCATTCTTGCTAGGCCCTACAAAATTTCTTTTAAAAATAGTTTCTGCAACTTTTTGAGTCAGTAAAGTACAAAGCAATACCAAATTTACTTGCATACTTGAGGTGGTTTTATGTAAGTCAGATTTTTCACCTTCCTAACTTGAAGGCTGTGGGATTGCTTCCAAACAGTCTGATGCTTTAAGGGTCAGAAGCCTTATAAAGAACAAACAAGACTAAATTTTGCTTTCGCTTACACTGGATTTGCACCAAAAGAACTCAACTGATGTTACTGGAGTTCCACTTGTGCAGATCCAGAGTAATAGAATAAACTGAACTCTTTCTTATCTTGCTGCAAGGAGGACAAAAAAAATAACAAATGTATTTCTATCAGGTGGTTTTTCTTTTATTAAGCTAGGCAACAACAAAACTGCTCTTACCTGCTAGTTTTGCTCTATCTTTGACTGTAGTTGTCCTTCTGAATTTGTTGGCATTCCTTGTGAATGCCAAGACCTCGGTTTAAGGAAAACCCTCTAGAAAAGGGGATTGGCACGGCCAAGATTATTCTACATTGTGGGAAAACATCCTTAATGAACAAATGGATATATCAACTTAATCACACAATCTTTGACAAGCACTTTCTTCCTGCCTGCTCACATCCATTTTCTTTGACAGCATGATCCTGACCAGAGAAGACTATTTCTCAACAAGTGTATATTCATTCTGGCACTTTACTAGGATTTCAAGCAGTGGTTTTTCTTGTGGTGCAAGTACTTCCAGCCTGTGAGTGGTTCATAGGCTAACACCCCCTATTTTATAGTGACTCCCTGAAGCAGGGTCCTGGCTGACTGCTCACAGTAGTTGCTATGCCACAACATGTACATGTGGCTTCTGCTGTCACCCCATTTCTGTAATCGAATCCAAGTGTGAACAAAGTATTAAATTTTAGAGTCGTGAAGCAAGTAAACTTCTTACTGTAGGAAAGGTATTTTAGTCATGTGAATCCTTTCTTATCCTTCAATTTCTAGCCTTTTTGAAGTGCATTGCTAAAAGGATTAGAATTAGAATAATTAGGTTGGTAGAGAGAGGTCAAGTAAAACCTCCCACTTGAAGCAGAGCTGGCCACAAGTATCCAGGATATGAGGAAAAACCTGTTGCTTTTTCCAATCCTGAGTTGGTGGGGGAAATATATATAAACTTGATGTTTTATTAGAATGATGACATCTCCTTTTACCATGTTTTCCCCCTGTTGCATTTTGTCTTGTGTTCAGACTCTGCTACTTTCCATGATAAAGAAAATCAAAGAATTGGTTTAATTACAACCGTGCAGATCACTGTAACTTTTTTATTTCAGCAGTAATAGAAACTATTACAGAGAGGGACTATTGGACTGAAGACTTTTTTTACTTATTTCCTATATTCTCAAACCAGCACACTTGAGAAAGCATAAGTTTTAATTTTTATGTAAATAAGAAAAGTGACAGAATGCAAAAGTAAATTAAGTAAATAGCAGAAGTTGTAGGAAATTTCAAAAATGACCCTGTGATGTCCTGTACACTTTAACAACACCCCTTGGCATTTTTCCAGTTCACAGATGACTAAAATTCAGAAAATGCCTACTACATATTCAACAGCTGTAGGAAATCCAAGATGAAAACATACATTTACATAGCTTAATAGCTCTTAAAAACAATTCAGTACAGCAATTCTGGAATTAACTTTCCAATAATTGTACAACTGCCTCGGCAACTGGAAAAATTGACTGGTATGCTTAGACTAGCAGTGGAATATGTCTAAGGAGCAGAGCTACAGAAACAGAATTTTGTCATTTCAAAGTTTTAGTTGGATCATGGACAGACTGAAAAGTTCAGACTGGTTTAATGTCAGAGTTACCCTAGCACATAAACTATCCATCCCTCCCAAAGGACATCAAACAGCATCAGTAAGAAGCAGAAAACCCAATAATTTTTGCTGAAGCTGCTGCACAGTCTCGAAGAGTCACTAAAGTCTTAAAGAGTTCCAGTTCTCTTCTGAAGTTACAAACTTGTCTACTGCCACAGGCTGACCTTGTTTGTTTATTAAACCTGGGTATGAGTGCACATGTGAAGATGTTTTTGCCATTATGCCAAGAGGTCCTTCGCTTTGACCGCATTCAACCTCAATAACCAAAGCTAACTGCCATTAACCTTACTGGACCTCCTGCCTAAAATGTGCTCTATCTAAAGCTGATACACTCACATCAGTAGGCAGTAGTATCAAGGCAGGAGCAAAGCTGTGGGTGTTGAAAACAGATGCAGCCTGCAAAAGTATTTTAATAATATGTTTTTAATTTTACATGGGAGCTGGCTACATACTTGGACTGCATCTTGGGAGCAAAGAGGAGAGCCCCAGGCTCCCACCCACACTTGTTTATCACAAATCCCTTTGACATTCTTGCCATAGCATGGGGGCGAGGGGAAAGAATATTTTCTGTGGGGCTGAGGCATAAGTCTAAGCAGCATCTCAAAGCAGTGATACAGGTGAGGTGACTGAGCCTCAGAGTAATTTTTTTGCCAGATTTACAGTGTGGCTATATTTGTACAGGTTATGAAACAGTAAACAGGGAAAGGCTAGGCTGTTTTCAAAGTCTTCAAGAACTTGCTTAAACAGTGAATGTAATATTTTAATAGATTTTTGTGGATACTGTAACAATCCCAAAGGGAGCTGAAGAGAAGATGGATGAGATTCTGAAGGGATTTCTCACTGTTTAGACCTCAGGTCAGCCCCAGACATAATCAGCATCCTTGGGGCCAAGCAAGCACAGATGTAGTAGTGTACCATTTCCTTGCCTTCAAACTCGTGATGGGTTATGGATATATATATCAAAGGGGTTTTAATGCTAGCAACACTGCCAAGATATATAAGTATCTGCCAAGGTATATAAGGAAGCTGCCCGAGCAG
>NW_008607105.1:15219-15437 GCF_000691845.1 Merops nubicus | reverse complement strand
GGACGCTGGGAGCTGTAGTCCGCGTGGGCGCGCAGGCGCGGCCGCGGCGAGAATTCACCCGATTCGAGGCTTTTTCCGCCCAAAAAAAGTCCGCGAGCAGCCGGTCCCGTCCCTCCCGCGCGAGCCGCGGGGACACGGAGGACGAAAAGAGAGCACACAACGAGCCTCGGTTTGGATGGTCTCCTTTTTTTGGTTGTTTTTACCATTTCCCCCCCCCC
>NW_008607105.1:14796-15098 GCF_000691845.1 Merops nubicus | reverse complement strand
CCTCCCGGGATTCTGGGGGAAGTTTTATACAGTTCTTTAAAACCAACAGGATTGCTTTTCGTATTCCGAGGGTGCGTTTGACATCAACATGCAAAAAAAAATAAAGATTTGAGGGGTCGGCCTCCTACCTTCAAATAAGGAAACGTACAAAGGTGGCGAAGGGTTGTGCAAAATATTAATTTGCTAAAATACTTTACATAATCAGTACACGGCAATGTAGAAATCGGTAAATAAAAAAAAAACCCCAAAACAACCCCAAACAACAACGCAGCTGGTTTGGAGGAATTTTGTCACGTTTCAGC
>NW_008607105.1:14113-14773 GCF_000691845.1 Merops nubicus | reverse complement strand
TCAGCAGGAGGATTTTCTCTGTGTCCCCCCTCTCCCCTTCGTAAGGCAAAGACAAACCCTGAAAAAGACGCCGAGCTACAAAAAAAAGGATGTAAACGAATAATTTATCGTCACAAAACCCCCCCCTGGTGTAACAAAAGCAGAGGCTCCTTTTAAAACAAGACTCTGTGGAGGCTCCCCCGCACGCTTTGGGCTTCTTATTAATTATTATTATTTTGTACAATGGTTTATAATACATTTGAAACCGTTCGGAATGCAAACGAGCACGGGACGTGACTTCCGAGGACCCAAAAAAAACCCCAAACCAAACCAAAAAAACACCCCAAAAGGTTGACGTTGTGCAATTTGCTGCCCCCGTTTCCTGGTGGCAGTAGTTCCCTGCGTTTGCTGTGTTTCAAAAACCGTGGGTTTTAAGAACCACGTCGAGGATAAAAAGGAAAGGAAAAAAAAACAAACCCAACCAAGAAGGCAAAATTCGGCACATCCAGCATCTCGTTCCCAGGTGAAGTTTTGTTTTGGTTTGAACCAAGGCGGAGGAGGATTCCATGATTTTAAAAAACGTTTGTTTTGGCTGGGTGGGTGGTTTCTCTCTCTCAATAAATAGATGGTTCCTGGAGCTGCTGTCCTCAGGGCGTCTCGAAGCCCACGCGGTTCCCGGCC
>NW_008607105.1:13130-13986 GCF_000691845.1 Merops nubicus | reverse complement strand
AGGGGGGAGATCTGTGCGCCTCCCCCCATCCCCGATCTCCCGGTCTGCCGGCAGCTCTGCGGCCAGATCGTCGCCGAGCGGGTCCCCCCAAAAACCTCTGAGATACTCACTTGAAGCCCTGCTGGTTCCAGGCCTGTCCGTACATGCCGTAGGCAGGGACCTGCCAGCCGTTGGGCACGTACTGGCCCAGCTGGTTGCCATACCACTGGCCCCACTGCCCGTAGGCCGGCGGGGGCCCGAGTTTTTTTTTTCTGCAAGGCAAACGCGCCGGCGTCAGCGCCCGCTCGCTGCGGTCACCTCCCCGGGGGGCTCCCAAAGCAGCCCCCAAACAGCCCCACAGGTGCCTCGGTGGGCACGCTGCTCCAGTCCTGTCACCTCCCCACCCATCAATGATGTGGTGGTTGTCTCAAATGTCCCAGAGATCCAGGGGAGGGGAGCAGCAGCTCCGGCCACCGACCTATCACGGCTGGAGAGTGTTTGTGACCTTTCTCCTGAGCTCTGCATCCCACGTTTTGATGTTAGAAAGAAGTGGGAGCAGCACTGGTGAGGCTGTGCCTTGAATCCTGGGGTCAGTTTTGGGCTCCTCCCTCATTCCCAGAAGGACCTTGAGGGGCTGGAGTGAAGGGCAACGAAGCTGGGGAAGGGTCTAGAGGCCAAGTGTGGGGAGGAGCAGCTGAGGGAGCTGGGGGTGCTGAACCTGGAGCAAAGGAGGCTCAGGGGAGACCTTCTGGCTCTGCACAGCTCCTGACAGGAGCCTGGAGCTGGGGGGGGGTCGGGCTCTGCTCCCAAAGAACAAGTGACAGGACAAGAAGAAATGGCTGGAAAATGCCCCAGGGGAGGGTGGGGGCGTCACTCA
>NW_008607105.1:0-13092 GCF_000691845.1 Merops nubicus | reverse complement strand
GGGCAGTGGTGGAGTCCCCACCCCTGGAGGGGTTCCCAAGCCGTGGAGATGTGGTGTGAGGGACACGGGGCAGTGGGGACCTGGCCATGCTGGGGGGTAGTTGGACTCCATGATCTTAAAGATCTCTTCCAACCTAAACACTTCCATGATTCTGGGCCATAAGCTGTAGTGCAGCTGACGTGCTACACGAGGCCTCTGCACTGTCACACACAGATTTTACACCCCTTGCCAGGTTTGTAGGGAAGACTAATGAGCAGAGGAGAAGCTCTGACCTGCTGGACAGGACTGATCATGTCTGGTGTCTCCTTGCCCCAGTAGCACTTCACCACGTGCCCCTCAATAGTGGTCCCGTTGACAGACACGATGGCGTGTGCGGCGCTCTCGTGGGAACTGAACCTGTTCAAACAGGGGTGGTGTCAACAACTCACCTGGGGACCAACAGCCAGAAGTCACCCTGAGAGACCCCCAACCAGCTCAGCACTGAGCTGGGTGCTGTTACAACACCCTCCTGTCACCCCCACGGTGCGCAGCCACCTTGTCTCGGTGTCCTATCTCTGCTTGAACAAAGTGGAATATTTTGCAGCAAGATTTGCAATTCCATTTCCAATTATTTTTTGTTATTTGAGCCAGCAACGGGCCCTTGTGGCCAAGAAGGTGTCCTGGGGGGCATGGAGAAGAGTGTGGCCAGCAGGTTGAGGGTGGTTCTCCTCCCCCTCTGCTCTGCCCCAGTGAGGCCACCTCAGGAGCACTGGGGCCAGTTCTGGGCTCCCCAGTTGCAGAGAGACCAGGAGCTGCTGGAGAGAGTCCAGGGGAGGCTGTGGAGCTGCTGAGGGGCTGGAGCATCTCTGCGCCAGGCCCGGCTGAGAGCCCTGGGGCTGTGCAGCTGGAGAGGAGAAGCCTCAGAGGGGATCTGAGCAGTGCTGAGCAAGAGCTAAAGGGCCCCGGGGGGCAAGAGGCGGGGGCCAGACTCTGCTCTGTGGGGCCCAGCCACAGGACAAGGAGCAACGGGCACCAACTGGAACCCAGGAGGTGCCACCTGAGCAGGAGGAGAAACTTCTTTGGGGTGAGGGTGGAGCCTGGAGCAGCGGCCCAGAGAGGCTGTGGAGTCTCCTGCTCTGGAGAGGTCCCAGAGCTGCCTGGCTGTGCCCCTGGGCAGGAGGCAGAACCCCTACCGTACGAAGGAGTAGCCCTTGTCTGGGAAGACTCGGATCTCCAGGATCTGCCCGAAGGGAGAGAAGGTCTGTCGCATGAGCTGCTCTGAAACAGGAACACACAGAGCCACAGAATGAGGTGCCCAGGTGACAATTCAGAGAGATTTGAGGCGATGTTGGTTTGAGGTGAGGCCACGGTACCTGTCAGCCCTGAAGTCACCCCTCCACAGTACACCGTGCAGTTGCTGGGGCTGGACTGATTGATCACGTCATCGTAAGAGAGTTGTTTGGTGTTTGCTTCAAGAGATTGGACAGTTTTTCAGTGGATAAGACACGTGTTACAGAGGAATGCTAACGCCAGCTGGCACAAGAGGTCAAGCACTAACCCAAACACATATTGAGTGGGTCCAATATACCCCATCTGAAGCCTGTCGGTACTTACAGGGGGCCTGTCAGAAAGCTGGGGACAGACTTTGGAGCTGGGACAGGACAAAGGGGGATGGTTTGAAAGTAAAAGAGGGAGATTTCAGATTACAGAAAAGCAAGGAATTTTTGACACTGAGGGTGGTGAGCCCCTGGCCCAGGCTGCCCAGAGAGGTGGTCACTGCCCCATCCCTGGAACCATCCCAGGTGAGGTTGGACCAAGCTCTGAGCACCCTGCTCTGGTTGTAGATGTCCCTGCTCAGTGCAGGGGAGCTGGACTAGATGACCTTGAAAGGTGCTTTCCAGTCTGAAACAGTCTGTGATTCTATGAATATAAACCATCTCCCATGTCCTGCTTTGTATCCCAACAAAAAGCCCCAGAAACAAGCCTAAAAAAGCTGGAGTTATCCTGGCTCTCTAGAGGGAAAATAAACTTCCAACCTGAGCATACAGAAGCCAAATCAATTCCCCCAGCAGTGGTAACACCAACACAGTAGCTGAGGAAGCTGCTTCACTCAGGCTTGAAACCCTTTGTACCCACTTTGCTTCATCACCCACTTCCCACAGCCCTGCACTTGCCCTTTCCCCCTCCTCCTCCTCCTCCTCACGGGTGAGGCAGGAGGTTTGCAGAGATGCACCCAGCTGAGAACCTACATTCATACGTGCTCTTTGGAGCTGGAGGTTTCCTCGTTGCCCAGTTGGTTCTGATCTGCCGTCCGCCGAGCCACTGCCCACCCATCTGCTGAATGGCGTTCTCTGCGTCCTGCCCAGGAGAAGGAGCCCCCACCATCAGTGACAGAGTGACCAGAGTGACACCCCCACACCCCCAAAAGCAGCAGCCTTGGGCAGGATGAGGGGCACTTGTCACCCAGCACCTCTCTGGCCCTCTACACACACCAGAGTCACGTCTGAACCTCCCTTGGATGTCACTCGCTGTGACACTGGTGAGTTTTAGGAGCACTACAGCCCCAGCAGAGCATCCAAGCAAACAGAGAGGAAAGCAGGAGGGGAAAGCAAAGCCAGAGAGAGATCAGGACTGAGTGGAGTCCTTCCCTGCAGTGGCTGCTGGAACCCACTGCCTGCTTTGCAGGGAGGCCGTGCTGGCCCAAGGCTCCACTTACCCATTTATTGAAGAAGGAAACGAAGCCGTAGCCTTTGGATTTCCCTGTTGTCATGTCCTTAACCACACGGGCATCTCTAGAAAGCAGAAACGAGAGGCAGCTCAGTGCCTTCAGAGGAGCAGGGGTGCCACAACGACAACTCGAGTCACACGTACAGCTTTATTTTCATCCTCCACCTCTACTAACGGCAGCTGTTTATTGCACCAGCAACACAGTCAAAGCAAAAGGCTTCTTTTCTAAACAGAACTTTACTAAAGGCTTTGCAAGGTAGTAGCAAAATTAAAACGTAACTGTGTAAACATGCAAATCAAGAGCTTCTCTAACAAATTAAGACAGTTGGCTCCCGCTTAGACAGACGGTTAAGACACAAAAGCATGGTCAGAGCAGCTGCTCAAAGGAATTGCTTATGGCACGAGGCTGACTAACGTTAGCTCAAGGGCTCTCTTTCACCATGCAAACTTTAAAAATTCACTATTTGCCAACACATTCTACCTACTCATTCAAAGTATTAAATAGAAAGAAAAAAAAAAAATAATGAAAAAAAAAAGATAGGAATTAAAAGGCATACGTCGCCTGTTAACTGAATTCTTTAATTTTCTCAGGTCAATTCGTTACCCCCTTTTTGGACTGTGGGCAGCTGTAAATTTTGAGAGATTGACATTTTCAGAAATTATTGACAAAAGTAAAAACATTCACGTCTTAAAAACGACACATCACACAGCATTTCAAGTGCATTTGTACAACAGCAATCATACAGGACAGAGTTGGGGACTAGGAGATATTAAAAAAAAAAAAGAACAATAAATAATAATTAAAAAAAAAAAAAATTTAGAAAAGTAAATAAGAAAACTACAACGTTTGTCCACTGTGAACTGTAGCTTGTAGTTAGCCAGGGCAATTCTGTCCATTCTTCAGAGACACTCTGCAAAATAACCAGAGCCCTATTATTTGAGATTGAGTGACAGAGAGAACCCAGCTACCAGAGCTAACCCCCACTCGTGGACCACCATTCTAGTGCTTTCTCAGGCAATTTGGGTACGTCAGCTGAGGATTGAGATGCTCTTGCTATGGGCCACCCTCTCCTCCCCTGCACGGACAGGTGTCAACAGGACAGGGACAACAGAAAACCAGTCGAGGAAGTCATGCAATGTCACTTCAGGCTCTGGAACGGGGTTCAGAGAAACTGATGTTAACGTGGGGCACAACATTTAGCATTTGCAGACTGGCAAGAGAAATCACAACGAAGAGAAGGTTTGGGAAACTCTTTTGGAAGCCTTACAGCAAATGCTGCACCACGAGCTGGATTCTGGCACACCTTACCCCCAGCACTGACACCGTCACCATAAGCCCCCAGGATTATCCTCTCCTGAAGCTACAGCAGAGATGTTATTGCTTTCCATTTTGGGAGACCCCCTCCCCTTCCCCTTTTCTTCTTCCCCTCTTCCTGGGTTAGGTCAGAATTGGGCTGTACCTTACAAATTGCCTGAGAAGAGCCACTTTGGGAAGCTCAGAGCGGTTTGCTCTGAAAAGCCTAGAGAGGGAAGGGGTGGGGGGGAAAAACTCATCTCTACTTACCCTCAACCGAAAACTTTGAAAATAAAGACTTGAGAACAAGTGAAAACATGCGTACAGCAAGCATCAAAGGAAACCACAATCAAAGTGTGCTTTTACAGTGATTAAAAAAACCCCAAAAGCAAAGAGTTACCAAAATTTCTTACGCGCTAATCATGCACTTCAACCTCGGTGTCATTATGGGGAAAAAAAAATCATCTCAGTTTAGCACCAACACAGATAATGTTAAAAAAAAGAAATGAATCAATCAGGAAATATTCCACTAGCACCCCATTTCCAGCAACTAGTCGCTGAGGAAGAACAGGTAAAGTCAAGTCACTTTATTCAACTACTTCAGGGGCAGTAACAGTTAATTTTTCCAGGGTGAATTTAAACAGAACAATCGAGGTCCCTTTGGCTGTATTTAACCCCTCAGTTTTGGAACCAGAGTTCATTACAGGGACGATTCTTTCTCTGCTACCTTTTGTGGGAGGTTTCAGTCTGGAGGGTCAGTTTGAGCAGGGCAAACTATGGGTTTTCCACGGGACAGCTCCAGGGCTGGGTGCCCCAAGAGCAGCCACCGCTCCCCCTTCCCTGTCACCACCACCATGTAGAGCACCCAGGAGCTCTTCTAGCAAAGAGGGGACAGCAGGCCCGGGGCAGGAGTACAGCCCATGGGGTTTGCTGCCCTTTTACACTCTCTCCCAGCTGCCATTTGGACTTTTTGCTTCAGGTTCAGGAGGGGTTTGGGGGTTTCAAGGCGAGCGTCCGTGGACCTGTCAGCTCAAGACCCCGTTGCTGAGGCAGGGAGGAGACCCTCTCTGTCCCAGCCCCCTCACAGTGCCACCAAAGCAGCATCCTGCCACTGCCTCCCTTCCACACTGCTCCAGCTTTAGAGCTCCTCAGCCCTTCCATCCAGACCACGCCTGGCCAGGGGATAAGGGGACTCTCCTTCAGAGCCTGACCCTCAGCAATTCCTGGGTGGCAAAAGGTGCAGTCAAGCGTTGCTGTTGTCTGAAGCAAGTTACATTCAGATCACATCTTTGTTTTTAAACCTTATCACAAGAGGAAATCAAGCTGGCATATAAAGAGTAACACACTGAGCTCTGAAGGGGGGGGGGAAAAAAACCAAAACAACAAAAAACAAACTTACTTCAATTAAATGCTTCACTACCCAACACTCCAAAGCATTCTATGTTCTCTTACATCACCATCAAGAAACTTCAATGTCCAGTACAGACAACACTACAAGGAAAATTAATGGTTTACATTTGGAGGATGGAATGAATGAACTGCTCCTTACTCTGCTACACCCTGAATACAACACGCTGGCAGGGGTGACATCAGTGTGACATCATCACTCTGCACCACGGGGATAAGGGCAACTCCCTGCCCAAGATGCCCTGTGGCTTTGGCCAAGCCCTTGGACTCAAGGGCTTAACACTGCCCCAGAGAGTCTTGTGCTAAAAAAAGTTCATTTTGTGGGAAAAGGGGAATTTAACTGCACAAAGCCATCGGCTACTGGTGGCTGGCACAGCAAAGCTGACAAAAAAATCCAGACCTTGCCAAGAATGGGCTCAAAGGACCACAAGCTGCACAGTGGGCTGGTGATCTGACAGCTGTGAGGGGGGCAAGGGAGCACAGACCCTGGGTTTAGGAGGGAGTTTTTTCCAGCAGTGCTTTGCCAGCCGAGGCAGGGAGGGTCAAACTGAAGCGAGGTTCTAGGCAAGCAGACCTAAAGTCTATCAAGGATCAGGGCCACAGGTCCCTGCCTGGTGCCCCAGTGTTTGGACTCCGAGTTGCTGCACGAACAGATCACTGTGTACTCCTGACAACTCCTGTTTTTTACTTGCTGAAACATAAGGTGCCTGAATTTAGGAGAGAGATCTTTATTTGCCCTAAGAAATGACTTACGATATTCTGCCGAACGGGGCGAAAGCTGCTTTTATATCTTCAGTTGTGATTTCTGGGCTGAGGTCTCCAACAAAGACATGGAAATGGTCTTTTGGGGAAAAAAAAAGAGAAGAAAGGATCTTAGTGGCTGAAGGTGACCCCTGCAGAGGCGTGCACAGAACCCAGCACTCTCACAGAAACCAACTTTCCAGCTAGTGTTAAAACCTGTAGAGTTCACTGAGACAGAGAGCTGTTCCCAGCAGGTCCTTTGCTTGGCAGTGCCCCAAAATCAGTGATTTTAAGGACACTGCAGTGACACACACCATTTACATTTTGTATTTTACAAACTGCTTTTAAGGCCAGTCAGCATCTACCGTACAAACTCTCTAACAGTTTCCTTAATGTGCCAAGGTTACAGGAAAACCTTTCTCTCTGTACCCCAGGGCTAAGCTCAACACAGCAGGTGAGGAGTCATTCCAAATTTGATGGCCTCCAGTGCTTTCAAGAAGTGCAGGGAAACGTTTGCTCTGGAGCAGGACAGGTTCTGAGCTCAGCCAGCGTGGCTGGGTCACCACCACAGGTCGTGAAGAACAAATCCAAAGGATACTTTGCATTGCAGGAGTTTAAACTTAAAGCATTTCAGCTCTCAAAAGCCCAAAGTTTGGGCTGCCCAGTCAATACACCGTGTGAATTCAACATCTGTGAATCTGTGTGCAAGGGGACTAAGACTGAAGGCAGCAGACCAACAGAAACCCCTTTGGCTTACACCAGAGCTAGGAAACACAGGCACCAAGGAGAAACCAAAGTGCTGTATCTAAGGAGTTTTCCATTACAATCACACAACACATCAGACATCATCCCAGCAACATAAAGACTTTTTTAGGTGCAAAACCCTCAAGTCTGATGCAGTTCAGCCCCAGTGGCTCGCAGAACTATTCCAAGCTTGCCAAGAAGAGCAGCAATCCACAGACTTGCTGTGAGGAGGGAGCAATGGAGCCCTGTTTTGGGAACGTCCTGAGCCCCCCAGGGAGTCTGTCTGCAGGAGCACATGCTGCAGCCAGCCAGGGAGCCAACTGTTCCCCCTTGACAGCAGGGGATGAGGGCCTTGGGGTTTTAACAGTTGTGCTCATGCCAAAGAGCTGATCAGCATCAGAGCTGAACAGTGGACACCAGATCCCTCTCTGCTGCTCCAAGGAAACAGAAAGGAAGCGTTCCCACGAAAAGTAGATTCCTAACAAACAAAAACCCCATGCAGAGCTTCTCCTCACCCTTGAGAGATCTCATTTTCTGTTTAAGAAGACACAATTACCTTGTGAACGCTGTGTGTTGGCAACGGTACTGCCTGATGACAAAGATTAGATTTGTTCTTGAGTTTATTCACACACACACATGAAACAATCTCTTAGGATTACGACCAAAATATTACTGCATGGAACTGCATGGTTCTTCCTGCTCAGATTGAAAAACTCCTCGTGCAAATCAAATGTGTACTCGAAGCATAAGCAACACTTACTGCTGGTGTCTTTCTTCTGGCTGCTGGGGGTCGTCGCCCAGTTCACTTTGACCTCCTGCAAATGTCAGTCGCTCACGTTAGGTTAAGCAGCTCCCCAGCTAAGCTCAGAAACCTCCAGTGCTTCACTCTCACCCTACAGTGGCACCACATGTGCAAGTTTGGGGTGAAAGCTCAAGTTTCAGACACATTTCTCAGGAGAGGGTTCCTTCTTCCCTTTGCTGGTTAAGAGTAAAGATGGGAAACAGGCCTAGCCTGGGGATTTGATTTGGCTGGGTGGGTTTTTTTGCAGGGAGGAAGTGAAGGATGTTCCCCTGACAAGGTGGGCAGTGTTAAAACACCCATTCCAGCCTCTGAGCCCTCCCAGCTCTACACCCCACCTGCCCCCACAGCCCTCCTACGACGGTCTGAACAGCTCCTCTTGGTGGTGGCCCAGCAAGACCTCTGTCCAAACTGAACCCTTCGCCCCGGGTGATATTCCTCCTGGGAATATTTCCCCCCTGGCACCCAGGACAGCCTGTTGGGCAGCCTGTTTTCCAGCTCCAACTCACCCTGTAGACAGGACAGCTTACCTTACCCATTATCTTCCTGCCATTCATGGCAGCCAGCGCTGCGGCCGCGTGCCGGTGCTCGTAGAACTCCACAAAACAATAGGGGTCGTTTCCAGCTGTCTGAGAAAAAAAGAGACAGAGGATCAGCCACACAAAACCTTCCCAAACTGTGCCCTCGCTGCTCTGCTCAGCTCCTTATTCCTTCCATCTCAATGGCTCAAAATGGACAGGCCATGGGCCAACGCTCCAGGTTTCAGTTCTGCTTTAGGAAGGTAAAAGATGGCAAAGAACTTTCCAAATCTCATCTACACCAGCCACATAGAATCATTAGCTTGGAAAAGAGATCCTCAAGTCCAGCTGTTAACCCAGCACTGCCAAGCCCACCACTAAACCACGTCCCTCAGCACCACATCTACGTGGCTTTTAAATATTAACCTGTTCACTCCCTCCCACGATATCCATCCGTCCTTAAATTTGATGTCAGACACAGAAATGATACCCAAAATACAGGGCAGTGATCTCCAGCTTTACCCCATCCCTTTAACGTGGCCATGTCGTGTGTCCAGTGGAATTCTGGAACACCCAGGCACGGCCCAAAGCCACTCATCATGAGAAACACAGAAATCATCAGCTGGAGGCTCTTACATCCATGATCATTTTGCAGTTTTTGCAGGGTCCGATCTGGCTGAACAGCTGGAGGATCAGAGCTTCAGTCACATCTCTTGACAGGTTCCCCACGTACCTACAGGATCAAACACAAAGTCAGAAGCCATCCTGACACCCCAGTCAGTGGAGGAACTGAACAAACACAGCCAAAAGCTGTTCCCCCAGCACTCAACCTGCTAGGTTAGGGTGTCAGAAGGAAGCGTGTGGCAGGATTATATCCCAAATCATGGAGCAACAGGGCAGAAATTGTTGAGTAACAGTGAGGAGCAACAGCACGTCCTCATTCCCACCCAAGGTCTGCACTTCTGGAGTCACAGAATCTGGATGGACAGCCAGGTACAGACAACTGGACCCACAGAATGGATGTGCACATCTACAGAAGGAGCAGTTCCAGCAGCTGGATGCAGCCCCTGTTCCCCAAGCACCATTCCTCAGCTGCCCGAGCAGCTCAGCCTGGTTTAAACCACAAGATTTAGTCAGATCCTTTTCAAAAAGGCCTCATTGTCTCAACCAACCTGAAACAACCGAGGGCAAACGTGCTCAAGGCTTGGCCTTGCCCCGTCAAGAAAGGCTCAAGCCCCCTCAAGCAGAAACAGAACCCCAGACCCCTGCTGCGAGGTGGGATTTTGGCATTCTCAGGGAGGAAAATCACCCCAAATCCACAGCCTGGGGGGGGTGATGGTTGTTGTTAAACCCCAAGTCACGGGACTTTTAAAAAAAGCACACACAGAAACCTCAGCTCTAAAGGTGTGGCAGCAAGGGAATGTTATGTGGGAAACCACAGCCTCTGCCACGAGGACTCCAGCCAGGCTGGGCACCAACACAGCTCAACCCTCCCTGTCTTGGGGCAAGAGCTGCAAATAACGGTGTGAGAAAACAACAGGGCAGCAAAACCAGAGACTCCTCGTGCCCCTCCTGTTGGGCACGAGGCTGGGAGCAGCCTCCTGGAGAGACAGATGCCCTCCAGCACGTGGTGTAGCAGGAGGAATGGGGCACCAAGCCACGCAGCCTGTTTTGTCTGGCAGAGAGGATTGGGCCAGCTCTGCATTAATAGTTTGAACTATTTTAGGCAGGATTTGGAAGCATTCTCCTTTTTAAAACTGACACAGCAGGCTCACACCACAGGCAGCCTCTCACTCCTGCACTTCTGCTGAGGGGTCTGAGCAGCTTCATGCCCTTCATTAAAGCAGTTAACTTGGTGCTTGATGACACCAGGACATTCCACCCTGCACTGCATTCAGCTGAGAGTCCAAACCAGCAAGAATTCTGCTTCTCTTTTTAAAAGTATGATTGCCATTTAGACAACAAGTAAGCACTAAAGTGATCAGACTTTCACATCACCTTCCAAGTCAAAGTTTATTGAGTTTGTTTGTGAGAGAAAGTTTCCTAGAGAGGGTTTCTGCACCCTGACCTCTGTACTCCCATGGATTTCCACTCCAAAAACCAGGAGCACTGCTAAGGTAGGGACCTCAATACCAGAATGAACTTACCTAAATCCTCCTTTTTCCAGCTATCTCCAACAGCCCCACAAATTGCTTAGAGGAAATAAATTGGTGTGTCCACTCTGCTCTGGCTAATTGCTCCTATTTGGCCAGACCTTGCAAAATGCATCCTCCAAGGATCAGTTTTAGGTGCAGACACGCATAGAGAGCGTGTAGCTGTGTCCTAGAGGTTGTTTGACCTTCCTGGTTCTGAACAAAGGTAAAAATTTGGCTCCCCATGCACAGAGGTGGTCAGGATGGTCATGCAAGCAGGAGTGACAGGCAGAACGAGTGAAAAAACAGGAGGGGGAATCTTAAAGCACATCAGTCACTCACAAAAAAAAGCTTAACACTGAAAAAAATCAGCATTTCCTTGTGCTATTTGTCAGGGCAGCCTCACATCTGCTGCCTGCTTTCCACAGCAGCCAGGCTGGGGAGTTTTCTCCAGTTCACCAACTCCAACCAAGGGATCCTGTCAACCGTGCCAAAATGGATGGGGAAATCATGGAGCTGGAACCCTGTGAGCAACAGCCCCCGTGGGCTTTTCTCTGAGGTGCTCTCCCTGTGCCACCCGTGAGCTGTCTGACCACCCAAACTACCCCCAGGAGGTGTGGTGGCATGGGAGCAGGGGCCAGCTCACCTGGACCTTGTCCTGGGCCTGTTGTCAAGAACTATCTGAGAGCCAAGGTGGCCCTGCCAGGCAGGGACAGCTCATACAGGAGGAGCAGATCTCTCCTGCCATCCCCTGCACCTTTCCCCTCCCTCTCTTTCATGCTAATTGTCCTCTCCTTAACGAGCCAGTCGATGTTTCTTCGCAGATACTATTGCAAACCATGTGGAGAACTCACATTTATTCACTGCCTATGAAGCAGTAAACAGCTTCTGGAAAAGCAGCACTGAACTACTGGGTGTTGACACTTCTGCATCTTTTTGGAGTCATTTGGACACACAAAGTAAATTAGGAGTAGACCTATTGCACAAGCATCTCCAGACTTACACGAAAAAGACACACAAGAGGTCTTTATAAATCCAAAAACACTCTCTGGCTCGTAACCACTCCTCAAATTTATGATCCCTGCTGTTGATGAGTGGCTTTCAAGGAAGGCCACGTGAAAACGAGCTGCCTCTTCAGGAAATAATTTACCTAAGTACTCCAGCTCCTGACCTGCCAAGGCTCTCCTGCCCCTTTTCAAAGCAACAGGTTCCATGGAAATGGCAAAACCAAGAAGTTATTCCCAACAACGTCTGGAATCTGTTTCAGAAACACGATTTGAGCGTGCTAAAGGAACTTGAGAGAAAGACACAGAGGTTGCTGAGCACTTCGGTGGCCACTCAGGACACAGCAAGTTAATGCAGCTGAAGAGGGAGCCCCAAAACCCACGTCCAGGTGGGGTTTCTGCAGCACAGCCTACAGGAACCCTCCTGTGAGCAAACATTTCACCCACACGCCAGACCCCAGCTGGAAGGAGATTGATTTTTAGCTGCTTCTTCTTCCTCCAAGCTGCTCGTTCTAAACCCAATCTGTGAAATTCAGCTCGTGACAACCCCTCTGTATGACTTGAGAAAAATCATCTGGAGCCATCCAGAGAAATCCTGTTCCCAGGACGTGGCTCAATACTCTGTTCTGCACCCAAAAACCTGCCCCTGTTTGTGCAGTGAGCCACAGATGCTCAAGGCCAGGTAGCTCCTTCCCTCCAGCACGTGCTGTGGACACCACCAGACTCCTCAGAACCTTCTCTGGGATGGGGGAGACAAACATTCTTCTCCATAAACACCTAAATATGCCAACAACGGGTCTGACCCGTGTTTGCAAACGCCAAGAATAGCTCCAAAAACACACGTGCTAGAGAGACAAGGGGATGGTACAGCCAGGGAGGAGGACAGAGTGTTTACCATCCCAAAAAGCCTGGAGCAGAGGAGCTGGTGTCAGTCACGTAAGGGTTTTGTTTCCCTGCTGTCACTCAGCCAAGTGATTTGTCAACTCCTGGGGTAGGTGCAGCCACTGTTCAAGGATAAAACTTTCCCAAGGTGAGCCTTGGACAGATTGCCCCTTCTCCCTCTTGTCTTTCCTCCTCTCAACTCCTGCGCTGAAGCAGAGATCAAAGCTGAGGTGGAATAGAAAGACTGAAGTCTGTGATTTCCCTGACCAGAGAAAAGGAGAGAAATGCACCAGAGAGATGTGCCTAGGAGCTCTCCTGTGCCTTCCACACACAGCCAGCTGCAGGAGCAACAGCCAAAGTCCAAATCCCCCTCGACAGCGGCGGGTGTCAGCTGCCCAACGCCGCCAGAAAAGTTCCTTGTAATTAAAAGAAACTCATTGTAACACGGTGAGGAGCTGCCCTACGGCTACGAGTAGTTCCTGAGGAAATAACAGGCTCACAGCGTGCTTGGGACACTTGGACAAGCGCCGGTTTCGTGGGAACCCCCCGTTTATTTCCATGGAGCTGTTGAACGTGGCAGCGGGGCTCCAGCGGCTAGGCCAGGGCAGCCCTCCCACCCCCCTGACCTGGCGGTGTTCCCCCGGCCCAGAGGTGGCCAAATTCAGCCACATCCTCGCGAAAAAACGTGTACGGGGGGGAAGGGCAGGCACGGGCACGGCTCCCCAGCACCCTTCCCTCCAGACGGGAGCGGGAAGGGCCCGGGAGGACCCCGGGCAGCGGGGCACAAAGCCGCTAGACAACGCTGGGAAGGAAGGACGGGGCCGGGAATAGCGGGGCCGGGGCGGAGCGCAGGGTCCGGCCCCGG
>NW_008607104.1:0-632 GCF_000691845.1 Merops nubicus | reverse complement strand
AGCCAGCGCCGGGAGGGCGCTGCGGTTTACATCCCCGGAATTAGTCCTTAATACCTTTAAATAAAAAAGAACTCCGGCCGATTTCTCGCAACAAGCGCATTTTCATAGACCGGTGTACCGTGATTGCTTTGTATGAAATCGTGTTTGGGTAATAATATTGAAAATCAGTGCAGTGTTTACTTTATTTCATATCTAACAGCTTCTTCCGCCCGGTGCTATGCTCCTCTTTAGATATCTCTTTCAACCCATGCTGTGACTGCCCTCCAGTAACAAACAATTGCTTAGCAACACTATGCAGCACAATTTGCTTGCGTTTCATTTGTTATTACAATTTCATCTAGACATCGTGTGACACCCGATTGCTTGTTTAACGCAATTCTACGTTTGCAAGGTTAGCGTAGAGGGGATGTGAAATGAGAAACTCCGAGAGCGGGTTTTGCGAGGCGGGTATCAAAACTGGGGCTTTCACGGCAAGACGACTAAGATTAAAACAAAACTAAATAAAAGAGAACTTCCCCACGGGGCTGACAGGTTATTTGAAAAAATAATCTCTAAATGAGGAATAAAGGTGAGAGTTGCAGCGCGGTGGATCACCTTTCAGCAGAGCTGAAAGAACTCGATGGAAGAACTCG
>NW_008607103.1:0-827 GCF_000691845.1 Merops nubicus | reverse complement strand
TTTCTGTCAGGCAGCTTTCCAGACACTCTTCTTCAGCCTGGACCATGAGCTGGGGTTGTTGTGACCCAAGAGCAGGAGCCAGTCCTTAACCTGGTTGAACTTCACACAGTTGAACTCAGCCCATCCACCCAACCTGTCCAGATCTCTCTGCAGGTCTCCAAACCCTTAAGCAGATCAACACTCCTGCTCAGACTGGTGTCATCTGCCAACATCTTACCGAGGGTGCCTTGATCCCTTCATCCAGATCATTGATGAATATATCAAATTAGACTAGGCCCAAAACTGAGCCCTGGGGACACCCCTTGTGTCTGGGAACACCTTGTGACCGGGTTGTGACATACAGCAGGGTTCTTAAACAAGGAATTTAGTATTCCTGGTCCATTTACACAGTTACAATACTCTGAATTTTCTGCTGGCTCAGGACTTCAGAGACCCAGAGCCAGTGCTGAAGCTAACCAGACACGTACAGGGGTGGAAACCGAGGTACGTGGTGAGGAACCTGCTGGCTGGGCCCGGGTCCTTGCCTGCCTTTCTTCTTTGAGATGATTCACGTTTTGAAGAGGAGAAACTGCAACTTTGATCTGCCCTCGGCACTGGCCACTGAAGTCTGTTATGTTGTACCAGCCACACACGAGCTGGAAGCCAGAAAGAAGAGGAGAAAGGTCCACGGATGCAAATCCTATCACTCTCTCCGTCTCTAGGGAAGAAGAAGACAAAGCAGAGATTAAAGTGCATGTAAACAAAATCTTTTGAGGAATGCTGAGAATCAGTCAGTTATACAGCTTTTACAACGGCAGATATGTTTAGGTTGGAAAAGACCTTGAAGA
>NW_008607102.1:0-16391 GCF_000691845.1 Merops nubicus | reverse complement strand
CGTGTGTCTAGCCTCGAGGTGTCCCAGCCCGGCCTTGCCCTTGTGTCTGTTTGCAGAGTTTGGAGAAGATTATTCAACGAGACTTCTTTCCTGATGTGGAGAAGTTGCGGGCGCAGAAGGAATATCTGGAGGCTGAAGAAAACGGTGACTTGGAGAAAATGAGACAAATTGCTATCAAGTTTGGCTCCTCCTTGGGCAGATCATCAAGGGATACACCTGCACCCTGTAAGAACTGGCTCACAGGGGCATATGTGTTTTATATCTAATATTACTGCTCTGGTTTATCAGAATTTTTGGAGGCAGTTCCTGTCTTAATGATTCAAGGTTGACATTGCCTAGGAATGACTATACCAGGTTGGGCAGTAGCCATTATCTGATGCCTAGTACTGAATTTCTCTTTGAGGGTGTGTAATAGTTTCTTCCTGAGGGGAATGGTTTTGGAAGAAACAGCCATTGAACCATTCTTCAGGGGTTGAAGGGTTCTTGCTGCATCTACAGACATGTAAGATTTTCACAGACTGGGGACGGGTGTTGTCGGAAGCTCGTGATTCTCAGAGGTTCACACAGTAGGCATCCGGTGCCTGGCTGCATCACGCCACATTCAGGTGTTACTTACACTAAAGCCCAATCCCTAGCTGTGTTCTCACAGTGTGGTTTAGGAGACGTAGCTCTCCTGTGGCAAAGAGTGTGTGTCACCACCAAGTGATCTCCCTTCCTGCACATGCTGCCCCTGGCCTAGGTTATGACTGTTACACTGCCACTTGCTTCTCTTGGCAAAAGCTGTGACAGATATATGGGACTGTGGCTCTCCTGAGAATATTTCCCAGCAGGAGAAAAATAATGTCTTAGATGACAGCAAAACTTTGTTTGGTGGTTGAGACAGAATTGAACAGAGTATTCTAGAATCTTTTCACAGCTTTTTAATTAAATTATTGTTCTTTTGGTATGACTTCTTTGATTGGCACATGATGTTTACTAGGTTGGACAATGTCCCAGCAAATATCCTGTTCCATGCTCTTCTAACCATGTGAAATTTTTTTTTCTGTTACAGATGTTACTCCAGCCACATTTGAAACCCCAGAAGTGCATCCAGGTGGCCTTCCCCTGGGGAGTAAATCCAAAGCTGGTATCAAAACTGCAGAGGAAGGTAGGAGAATGATGTTTCTCTAGCTGCATTCTTCAGCAACAGCTCTGTCTCCTGAAAAGGTTTTCAGTATTTAGTGGATGTTTAAACAGTAACCTTTAACCTTCTAGTGGGTGAAAATCATCACTCTAAAGTTGAACTTGGTGTCAAGTGTTACATCATGTGTGTGAATTCTCAATTATGGGTCTGTTTACAACTGTAAATTCTTAAGTCAGTTGATGTCTTTGAAGACAGTAAATTTTTTCCTGTGTCACCTGAAATTCTGTAAGTAAGCAAAAATTGTAGGGGTAGAGCTATTCATATAGTATATTAAAAGTACCTGCTAGCAGCTTGGCTACTTGTGTGTTTTCCCTTTAACACAAACAGCTATAAATGCCACAAAAGGTTTTATGTTAAAACCTTGAACTTTATTTTGAAGTTGGATATGTTTTCCAAAACAGAATTTTTGTACCACCCTGCATGATGTATTTTTTTCCACCAAACTTCATGTTAATGGATATCTAGAAGGCTCACTGTCAGAAGCAATTAAGAGTTGTGTATGGTGAGGAAAAGGAGGTGTTAACCTTTCTCAGGCTTCTCCCCTTCTCTCATTAGGAGAAGCGGAGAAAGATGACAAAGATGCACTTCCCAGTCTGGACAGCTTCTTAGCAAAACACACAAGTGAAGATAACGCTTCGTTTGAGCAGATCATGGAAGTGGCCAAAGAGAAGGAGAAGGTCAAGCACGCTTGGCTGTACAGTGCAGAGGAGGAGTACACCCAGGTAGGAAAATGGCTCAGCCCTATCTTTGCTCTTCCAAAGCCACACATCAGGGAAAGGAACACCACTTTACTGTATTTCTTATTTGATTAAATAGAATATTGTCTTACTTTCTGTTTTTGAATCCTGTTACAAGTAGAGATGATAATTCATTGTTCTGAGTGTTAGACTGCTGAATTGCTCACATTGTTGAGTAAGAGTAGAAGGGGTTTTGTTTTGAATAGTAGGAGCATCAGGTGATCACATCTAAATCTTGGCTAAGCTTGAGTTTCCTGGGTCCTCTTACAGTTCATTGCTTCCCTTTGCAGTCCTGTTTTTTCCCTATCTGCAACACAAGAATGTTGTCGACAGTTCCTGGGATCTCGCTCTTCCTAAAGCTTTGAGATGGAGGAGCATTGGACCAGGTGCAAGTATTGCCATTCTTGGCAGTCTTCCCTAAGCAGCAATACCAAGGAGAGCAGCTGAGAACAGTTCCTGTTGGTTGTCCATCAGCCCTTTATTATTGACAGTTAGATTGTCTTTGTGATTTCAGTTTTCTGTCTCTGTTATCAGTAGTAACAGGTGCTGTACCAGTACAGCTGACTGCTGTCTTCCTCGGCTAGTGTCGTGGGAGGCTCAGGAGCTGTTCTGGGGCTGCCTTAGCACTCTGTCTCCACCAGCAGCGAGCAGCTGGCACTGTTGCCAGATGTGGCAGTGATGGATATGAGCTGCTATGCCTTTTAATGAAGTTTGGCACTGACACATGAGTGTTTACTGCTGCTGTTGGGAGCGGGTGTTAGGTTTTTATCTTGGCTAATGTAAACCCTTGGAGTCTGTTACAATACCAATGCCCTCTGTGGCTCCTTATGTTCCTTCTTTGTGCAAATGCTTTCATCCAGAATTAAAAGGCAGGCAGCAGGAGAACATTCCCAGGGTACAGGGGTTGTTTCGGGTGAAGGTGAAGCTGCTAGAGCTGGTCTGGTGCTGATGTTGTGTGTCTTCCTGTCGGCCTGTGCTCTGTTCAGACCTTGCATTTCCTTGGAGTGCTGATGCCTGTCAGTGTAGCAAACAGCTTTGCTACGCCTCATTTAATGTGTTCAGTGACAATATTACTATTTAAGGGTGTATGGGTGATACCTATGAAAGACAACATTGGTTGATGTCTTTAGTATATAGTTTCTGGCAGCAATTGCCTAGTTTAGTTAGTGTAGGAATTTGAAAATGAATTAACTTCTCGGTGGCTGACTGCATTCTGTTGGGATTTTTTTTCTATCAGTGGTACCGGTACTGGTAACAGCATGCAGATAATTGTGTGAATGTTAAACACTTCCATGCCTGTACTGCCTGTGGAAATGTTTGAAAACTCTTGAAGTACTGAAGGAGGGTTTGTTCTTTTGTTACCTCTTCCCTGAGCTGATAGAGTTTGCACAGACTGAGATGGTACAAACACTCTTCCAAGGTCATGTGCCAAAGTCTTGTAGGCTGCCTTTATATTAGATATGTCATATGTTGCTTTCCCCTTATTTAACAATGAATGCTTAATTTGAATTTTGATTAGTAGATGGAGAAAAAAACAAAAAAAAGTTTCATCCCTCACAAGTATTGGCACAAGATTTAATCAGCAGTCATAAACATAATCTTTCTGAGGAGTTAATTCTTTAGTTCTCAGTTGATCTTATTCCATAACTGCATATGGAGTTGTTTGCAAGCTCACCTGGGAACAGGCTGGTTTCTCAAGTGCCACTTGCCAGAGAGAGTGCTTGTACCGTGGCAGGTGTGCCAGAGCAGGTAGCCAGCTCCTGACCCAGCTCTCCAACTTGGGTGTGCCTGAGTAAAAGATTGCAGGAGCCTATTTCAAACATATTTTTTTTTCCTCCCCTTTTTTTAATTTTTTTTTTTTTCCCCATTGCCCTTTCAGCGACGAAATGAGAACCTGGCCCTTCCTTCAGCAGAGCAGCAAGCTCTGGAGAATGTGAAAGCAGGGCTGGAGACCTGGGAGTATACGGCTCGAAACACCCTCATGTATTATCCGACAGGTGAGGCGCGCGGCACCCCGCAGAGCCACTGGCTCCAGGTGGGCTGACTCTGGACAGTGCTTACCATGCTTCTGCAGATGGCTGAACAGCTCTTGCTGGTAACAATGCACTTTGTCTTCTGTGAAGCTCGGATGTATAAAGTTGTTTAAAAAAGCCTTTTTTCATATCATTTTTTCCCCTGTTTTTTTCCCCCCTTTGCCTGTTCTCCTTTGCCTGTGTTTGCCAAGTTTGATCATGTTCTGTTTGTCACTGGGAAGCTCATTATCTGTATTATAGAAGCTCTTGTTTTCAGGAGCCAAAGCTCTCTCCAGTTTGGTCTGTCTTGTTTACAGGCACTTTCTCTTCATCTTTATTCATTCTTTGCTTCTGCTCAGAGGGTGTTCCTTGGACTTGGTAGTCCCTCAGTTGCTGTAGAAAGCTACATCATTTTGTAAATGCAGTTTTCTTTTTTGGCTACCAATGTACAATTGATAATTTCTGCAAACCAGTAAAGTAGAGAAGAGAAAGTCTTGTTGACTGTTTTCTTAAAAATGAAATAAGTCTGCTCTGAATGCATAGATTTCAAGTGTTACAAAGCATGTATCTAGTGCCAATTTTGGTTGACGTTGCTGGAGGTACACAATGCAAGCGCTGATGGATTCTGTGTCATGTAGGAACGTGTGGCAGGTGACATGTTGGTTGGGAACTTTAGAGCACACTGCCTAGTGTTACCCTAGCCCTTTCTTAAAAGACATTTTGCTTTTCAAGGTGTACCTGATGGGGATGACACATTTAAGAAGCCCAGGGAAGTTGTCCATCGAAACACCCGTTTTGTGAAGGACCCTTTTAGCCAGGCTGTGAGCAAATCACAGCTCCAACAAGCTGCAGCCCTCAACGCTCAGGTTGGGCAACTTTACTACTTCTGACTAAAACCTTATTAGACTCCTTGTTCATTAACCAGGAAAATTGTGTGTGTGCTAGACACAGCTGACTCACACCTTTCTCCATGATAGTGGCATTGTCTTTTTTATTTCAGTACAAACAGGGCAAAGTGGGACCAGATGGAAAAGAACTGATACCCCAAGAGTCTCCAAAAGTGAATGGATATGGATATGTAGCCACTCCCTCTCCAGCTCCTGGTAAGAAAATTTTGTTATTTTTTCTGGTCTAAGAGGACTGCTATTGCACTTAGACAAGGAGGTAAGCCTTCTGCCTTTGTATGTCTCATGAGCTGGTGACTCTCTTGTGTGCTGTGTATGCCAGCTCAGTGCAGTGCTTAAATCCTAGTGCAATACACTGGCAAGAGAAGTCCTGCTGTACCCAAGAGGCTCTAAACAAGCTGCTGTGGCATTGCCTAGGAATTATCTAGAGGGCAGTGAGCCTTCCTAGGCAAATGGGGTGCCGTGGCTGCTTTATCCCTGGGTGGTGCTTCTCTAGAGATTAAAGATAAGAATTCAAACACTTCACAAACATTAACCTTCCAATAAATTCAGGTGCTTGTTTTTCAAAATGAGGAGCGTTCATGTCTGGTAGGTTGCTGAGTGATGGTTCAGTTTGGTTTCCTTCAGAGTCTAATGTATTATTGTTTTTCTTCAGGTCTACTGCTTGCTAGGTTCTTCCCTTGTCTGAATACACTTGTATCTTATCGGTTCCTTTTGTTCAGATGTATTAGCCACAGGATGCTTTCAGCTAGAACAGACTGATAATTTTTCTTCCAGTTGGAATATGATATCTGAATTTTCAGCTGTTCTTCACCAGCTATTATGTTTTCCTGTCTTTTGTTGTTATGCTAGAAGTGAACATACTCGGGCTTTTCCCCCGGAAAGCCTGTAGGTGGCATTGGGAGCACACCTCCTTTGTCCCATGCAGATGACTTTTCCAAGCCCTGGACAGCAGGATTTTCTAGCCCGTGACTTAACCAGGCTCTTAGAATCTGTTCTGCAGCCATAGCTGTTACACAAGGTGCAGTCATTGTTTGGTACAGGCTAGCCTCAAGATGAACTAGGGGTACCCTTGGCTGTTACATGTATAAGTCCTCTGCCCATTTCCTTGCTTTTAAAGAGTTCTCTGTGCTAAAGGAGTTTCAATACTAGGGGAAGACTAGGACCACAGAGGAAAAAATGGAAGTGTCACTGAGGAAAAGCTCACCAAACAGGCAAATAAACACATGGAAAGGACAGCACTGGGGTGCTGTAACCCAGAGGGTGATGCAGCCACAGGTAGTCCTGTGGTTTAAGGTCATTCCTGTTTTAATGGGAACCACAAGTTACTGTTCAACATTGGCTGTGATATCCTCTGCAGCAGAGCAGCTCCTTTGTGTGTTGAATTTGGTGCAGTTCATGATTTGCTTCTCTGTTGTTTTTTTTTTTTTTGAAGAACAAACAGTCACATGTCTTGCATGAGAGTGAGGTTTAAAATTTGTTCTTAGGTGTGAATGAGTCTCCATTTATGACATGGGGTGAAATCGAAAGCACCCCTCTGCGTCTGGAAGGGTCAGAAACGCCCTACGTGGACAGAACACCTGGACCAGCCTTCAAGGTATTTCATGTCAGGAGTTAGCATGTCATTCTTTTGGGGAAGGGAAGGACTAAGAAGGGAAAGGCAAGTGAGTAATTAGTAGATTAACATCGTTATGAGAGTGTGACACATCTCTGGGCTGTGTTCCCAGTCCTTGAGACTAATAATTTAGGTTCTGCTTGGAGGGTGGAGGTGAACATGGCTCTACATGAAAGCTACTTGGTGGAGATACCTGAGGTGGAACACGCACTGTTGGCAGGAGAGTGAAGCTTAATATTTGATGATGGGCCCAGACAGAGAGGCTTTCAGATGCCTGATTTCTCTGATTTTAATGTATGATTGGGTAGAAACTGTAGGATTTCCATCTGTCTTGGTCTTGGCTATCACAGCCTGAGGTGAAGCGTATCACTTGAGACTAGAAAAGGCTCTGGCTCTGCAAATGGCACCTGACTCTGCATGCCACCTGCTTGTCTCCCGCTGGTGTCATTGAAGGTGAGCAGTCTGAGACTTAGTTTAATAAAGGTGCAATTTGCTGTTTGTGTCTCTGTTCTGTCAGGCTCCAAAGCCGCTGACTGGTTCTCCTGCTGTGTAGCAATGTCTGTGTTTGCCTGAGAGCTGGCTGGATACCGGCCAGGCTAGGCAGGACACAGGTGACATTGTTTGTCTAGGAGAGACAGCAGGAGGAAATGCCAGAGGTAATGGCTGCTTCCTTGACTGAACTGGTTTTACCATTTTTGTTATTGCTAAGGCAGGTTGAAGGTCTCTCTGTGTCTTCTTGCTTTTATATAGCAGCAGAGAGGTGTGGGCTGGCCCTACTTCCCCCCAGTTTAGATCCCTGTAGGCTGGAATCCCCTTGGGAAGGTGCTTTGATTCTTTATGCATCACTCATATGAGTGCCTTGGTGAGTGAACCATGTGATACATTTATAGATCCTGGAGCCTGGGCGCCGTGAGAGGTTAGGACTCAAGATGGCCAATGAAGTAGCAGCTAAGAACCGAGCAAAGAAGCAGGAGGCACTTCGAAAAGTGACGGAGAACTTGGCCAGGTGAGACTCCTGTTCTGACCCCAAAACTGGGGATAGGTGTTTTCTGGTGAAAATTTACATTGACATGTAGAAAAGGAAGACTGATAATAGTACTGGAGGCAGGAAGAGGTACGGAGAAACTGAAAGGTTTTAGAAATGAAAAAAATTAATTGCTGAGGGAAGAGGTGGCTGGTGGCTGTCCCTGATACTCCCTCTTGTCAGCATTGCTGTTCAGCCCTACAGCCACCCAGCAGTGCATCTGGATCCATGTCTGGCTGCAGTGCAAAGAGGGGATGTGATAAGGTTTGCTTGGCTGGGTGATGGGAAGGACAGAACAGGCTCGAAGGAAAGGGCAGGCAGTGCCACTCAGGTTTGGGAGGGACGTAGGAGGTTTCTTTGTCATCTCTCTCTAGAGACACTGACTGCATTTACCTGCAAGCAGAATGATGTCTGCAGCCAGTGCGTCTGGTCTGTGGGGGGACTGGATGCTGGAGCTCACCTGGGGAAGCATTGATGCTCTTCCTGTTAAATGGCATATTTTTACTGTTAAATCTTTTAAACCTGTTCGTTCTATTCCAGCCTCACTCCAAAAGGACTAAGCCCGGTGATGTCTCCAGCTTTGCAAAGACTAGTAAACAGGACTGCAAGTAAATACACCGACAAAGCGCTGCGAGCCAGCTATACTCCTTCCCCAGCCCACACGGGAACCCCGGGTTACAAGACCCCAGCAAGTGGGCCTCGTACACCTACAAGCACCCCACAGGCAAGGACAGTATCTCAGACCCCAGTCTCTCAGGATACTACATCGATCACAGACAATTTACTGCAGCTTCCTAAAAGAAGGAAGGCATCTGATTTCTTCTGAATCTTCCAGCCACCCGCAAGGCAATAGTGAGCTGGCTGTGCTCAGCCCTCTGCTAACTGGATGTTGTGAGCAATCTGCTGTAAGGGGTGTCTAGATACAGCTACCGGAATGGAAGCCAGCAGTTACAAGATCTGGGACCAGCGCTGCTCTGGACTGTATAACTAAAAATAGGCAGCAAAGTGCTTTTTGGAAGCAAAATATCTCCTGCTGTAGTGTAACTTCCCTTTGAAGTGTGCGGGTGGGATGCACAGGGCAGCTGTAGCAAAAGGATGCTTATTGCAATGGCAGGGAAGATTCTGGACTCTTGGTAAAAGGAGATAATATTTTTAAAGATATATTTCTCTTTTTAAGATGGCTGTCCATTTAAATAAGTTTCTGTATAGATACATCTATTTATAAAATGTGTTGAGCATTCCTATAAGGTTTAACTGGACTTTATTCCAGCTTGTCAAACTTCTTTGGTTTTGTACTTTGCAGAAGAGGGAGTACAACCCTGTACATATTGAGATATGACCCAGAATTTTAAAGGGCTTCTCTTTAATTTAAGAGGAGTTTAAACCTGAATGTACAATGGGCCTGTCAAGAGAGCAAGTACATTATGAAAACAGTATGCATGCAGTTGCAGACATCAGTTCACACTCCCTAATAACCTTCCCTCTTCCTTACTGAATCCAAAAGGCAGTGTTGAGGCATGTGTGAATTCTGCAGGCAACGTAGTCAGGGACTTGAGAAACGTGAGCGTAAGAGCTGTTAAATGCCAGCAGCACTGAAAGAAACTTTCCAATGTGTTTTGACAGTAACTTCTCATCCCTGCAAACTCTTATCAGGGACAGGTCTTTTGAGAGTAATATTGTTAAGCCATTCATTCACCTCAGCAGATGTACTCTGTCTTCTGTTGCCATACTTTGTAAAGGGAAAAGGGAGGACTGTTGGTGAAAGGATCCAGAGAAGCTGAATTTGAGAATCAGCAGTTCTGAGGTTGGCCCGACTTTTATTTTAAAACCAGCCATCCTTAAGAGGATCCCATTTCCATCTCTTCTGCTTCCTCTTCTGCAGAATGGGATTTGGCTTGCTGCATGTTCTCAGGCTTTCCTTCATGCAGCTTTTGGGAACACTCACCCTCTTCTGCAGCAGGCGGAAGGGAAGGGGATGTGGGTTCTGGAGTCTGCAACCATGAGTGTTTCAAAACTTCATCTATGCACAACCTCTGAGACACGTTGGGCTGGAGCAAGTGGGAAATGAGGTCCTCAAACTCTACAGTTAGGTGTTTTGTATTGGGGAAGGGAATCTTGTGTTGTTTCTGAAGACAGATCATTTTCTTGACATTGGAATCATCAAATGGCATTGAAGCACAGACCATTGTAAAGAGGATGACACCCAGGCTCCATATGTCAGAAGCCCGAGGGTCATAAGGAATGCCCTCGAGCACTTCGGGAGCTGCGTACGCAGCAGACCCGCAGAAGGTTTTACTGAGAACAATTCTTCCGTTTTCATCCCGAGACAAGGATTTCGAAAAGCCAAAGTCTGACAGCTTGATGTTGAGGTCTTCATTGAGGAGGATGTTCTCACATTTCAGGTCCCTGTGAGCAAATTCCAAGTCGTGGCAGTACTTGATGGCAGATGCCAGCTGCTGAAACTTCCTGCAGGCGATGTCCTCTTTCATAGCTCCCGAGATCCTGATGTAGTTCAGGAGGTCTCCCTTTTCTCCCATCTCCATCACGATGTACAATTTCCCATATGATGTCTCAAAAATCTCATAGGTTTTGATGATTGAGGGGTGGTGCAAACGTCTCAAAGCCTCTAGCTCCCTGGGGAGAAATCTTTCCAGGAAGTCCCGAGGGGTTTTCCTCTTGTTGATGATCTTAATGGCCATGTTGCACTTCAGCCGGTCACAGTAGGCAGATTTCACTTTTCCATAAGTCCCTTCTCCTAGCGTGTTGTTCAGGATGTAGCCTCTCTTTCGAAGCACCACAGCATCATCCATGGTGGGAGAGCTGGGGGGAGCTGCATGAGTTGGTGCTGGTGTGCATCATGTGTGGTGGCAGATGTCGTGCCCACGTGCCATGGTGGCTGCCCAGGGCTCTGGTGAGGTGGGTGGGTGGGCACCCCAGCTGTGTGATGTCACAGGCAGCCACCCATGCACAGGGCACTTAGGAGGACCTGGCAGTCCTTTTATAAAGCTACCAGGTGACATAATTCAGGGCAAAACTTAACATCAAACTGCTGAAAGACATCATTTGTGCTCTGCCTTCTTCATAAAGCAATCTATATTTAGTTTCACTAACAGGATGGAAGTAACTTCATTTTTCTTTCCTAAAATGTACCCAAGTAATTTTATATTTAGTCATCTGCGTCAGGTGAAATTGTCTGTTGTCCTTCTGTATGTCTCGTGATTTTTCAGTCTCCACTTGGGCATGCTCCCGGTGTACGGTGGCTTTGCTCCTTGTCATCCAGCTTTCCTCAAAATGGATGGGTTCCTGCTTTTCTTGTCTTCACTGAGGCTGTGTTCAAGAACTGGTGTTCTGAGGTTGTTTTTGTCCTTATAGACTTATTAGGAAGAGGAGGAGGCTTCTCTTAAGTTCACATCTTTGTTTCTCATCCAGCCTCTCCATTTTGTAGCTCTGACAATTGGCTGCTTTTGTGGGCTTTGCGGATGCCTTTTTCTTAAACCCTTCTTCAGTGAGGGAGTTATGTTTTGACTTCCAGCTTCTGGTGTTCTTGAGAAAGGCTCACACCAACATCTTCCTCAGAAGGGCTCTGAGGATTCCTGTTTTGCATGTTCATTGCTTCACTGTCATCAGCATCTGGGGCTTTTTGCTTTGTGGTGATTTCAGCTTCTTTAAGTTTGTTTTTACAGCTGCTGTGTGTGTGACTCCAAAGACTTGATGATGTTATCACAATCCAGGGGCTAGGGACAATCCTGCTTCATACACCAGCATGGATGACAGTGTCTTTCTGAAGAACAGAAGTGGTACTTCTGACAGCCACAATGGGGCTTTTGATTGTTTTTTTTCTTCCTATTCTTTGAAACTTTTGGCTAATTTTTTATAGTTAGCCAAAAGAATGAAGAGCCGTTGTAGCCATACATAGCCTGCATTCAGGGCTGTGGTTGCTCCGGTATGAGCTGACCTTCGAGTGTGGGATGAGCAACGTGTGGTTTGATCCAGCCTGGAGAAGCACTGAGCATTAGCTAGATGTCTACACTTCTTGCAGCACGCCTGAGTACAAGACAGCCAGTGTAACACTTGGCACTCTTGACATTTGCTATAATCGGGTGATGTTTTACCGGGGGAACATCCGTGGAAAATCTTACACAGCTCATTGAGCAGTGCCTGCAGCCTTCTGTAAGGTTTGTGGTGTTTGATGCTGTGTTTGTCTTGGTGGAGAGCTTCCTCCTGCAGAGTTTGCACTGCCACTTCCGAAACTCCTGTCCCTGACTGTGTAAAACTCTTCCAAGGGATTCTGTGAAGCACCTCATAAAAAATAATTTGATCAACATGGCTTTGCTAGGAATCGTAACTTCAAGAAATTAGTAACTTTTAGGTTTTTCACTTCAGAAATAGTGGAAGGCTTTTTTCTTTAAGCAAAACATTTTTTTTCTCAGGTACTCAGGAATGAATGCAAAGGGAATCCATTTACTAATGTTTCCATCTTTCAGAGACGTTCTTTAAGGACTGAACTTGCTAAATAACAATGAAATTTTAAAATTTAATTTAAAAGACTAGTTATTTCATAATCATCACATTATCTACTTATCTCCATGAAATGTAGGACCTCTCTGTTAGGGTACAGAGGCCCTGGCCTGTAGTTTGGGACACTGAACAGGCTAGGAGAAAGGAGTAGACATGATGTGAGAGCTGACTGGATGCAGCAGGTGACAGACAGCTGCTACAACACTACAGAGAGCACCCCGGGAATGGCTGAGCTTCACAGATGATTGAGGAGTAGCACAGGGACCACCTGGGGCATGGAATGCTGTGAGGTGGAGGTGACCCAGTGAGAGGTACCAGAAACCAAACTTGCCTACAGATGTGGCAAGACCAGGCCTAATGAGAAAAAGTAATTTGAGGAGGGTTATTCTGGGAGGAGATGAGGGTTAGACAAAGGGAGAAATTAGAAAATAACAAGCATGAGAATGTGGAGAGAAGTTGAGATATGGGCTGGATGTGTGGAAGCAGGCTGTGATCAGTATTTGTGTCTTAAGACTGGTGCTGGAACTGCTCTGCTGTCTTGTTAGGTGGTTCCTACCCATTGGCTGGGTGCAGGAGCTCTCTTCTGGGTATGGGTGCACATAAAGGCTGCGCAGTGTTCGAGGGACCATGTACATGTGGGTCAGAATCAGGAGGGGGCATGTGCCTTCCATGGCATTTCAAACTGATCATGGTCATGCCAAGATGCAGCTGCAACAGCAGAGGAACACAGTACGTGAGAGTGATTAGTTCTGAGTTGTGCAATTCATGCTTAAAGGCAGATTGCATTAAATACCCTGTGGGATAGTCTTGGTTTTAGTGTTTGCTCTCAAGTGAATTAACTTAGACAGACCTACTGAAATCAAGGTCTCGATTCTGCCATACTGAAGGGCCTTCATGTGTTTGCTGGGAATGTGATTTATTTTCAGTGAAATGCTGTAAAACTGGATCTCTTGAAGGGAATGTAGTGCTCTTCAGATGGGCTATTCCTGTAACACCGTCAGTAACGTCTGGTCTCTGCTTCCTGCTGCAGTTCAGCCCTTGCTATCTGTAATTAGGGAATCAGTAAACTCTTTGTTGCCAGATGTCTTTGCTGCTGTAGCACTAACAGATAATGTGCCTTACAGGGCCAAATCTAGTGTGAAAAACCATCTTGGTTCTTGATGACTTGCAACTTATTTTTTCTTTTCCTCCCGTTTTGCGGATGGTTATTTTCCTTTTGCTGTTCCTGTATATCTGCATTTTCCTATGTGCAAGGCCCAAGCACACGTCCCCCCTCAGCCCAGCTAGCACCCGGAGCTCTCCTAACGCCGCAGAGGGGTTGGCAGTGAGCAGCGGTGGCAGCGGGGCTCTCCTGGGTGTCAGGGTTGGCTGTGGTGGGTTACAGGCTGCTTGCAAGAAATTGTGGGAGCCCCGGTGGACCTGAGGCTGTGTGGTGTGACGTGGGGCTGTAACATCATCACGTGTGAGTCTGTGGGTGCTCACATGGGCAACCCAGGGCCTGACTCCCTGCTCCATGCAGAAAAGATGAGGGACTACAAGAGATTCTTGTTCTTACCTGTGGATGGGAAAGGAGGAGGGTTATGGTTGGTTTGGGGAACAGCAGGATGGAATTCTTAAAGAGAAAGTTGCAAGAGACAGTAGTGAAGAGCCAGTGAGGGATGAGTTGCTGTAACCCAGATGGAGAAGGCAGGCTCAGGTGCCTTAAAGAAGCAAAACAAGGATGACATCAGAGATGACTGTTGCTCTTTTCTTTGTGGAGTACAGGTAAGAAAATGCCGAGCAGTAGACAAGCAGCAACGTGGGGTTCGGTGAGGTAAGTGAGAAGAGAAACTCTTGCAATCACCCCACACTACTTTGAGCAAACAAGCCAGGCTGGGGAGGCTGAGGAGTGGTGGGGGCCCTGCCCTGGGGCAGGGGACTGCACTCCAGCTTAGTTCTTTTGATTCCCTGCAGGCTTTGTGAGCTGTGTCTTGTGGCAGGGAGCTGAGTCAGCAACGGGACCTCCCAAAAGCACCGAACCCCAGGCTGGTTCCCTGTGCACTTCACCTAGAGGGCCAAGAGCATTTCCCTGGGGCCAAGGCAGCCCCCCTGCCATGGGGCAGGGGCTGCAGCTTTGCACCCCCTTGAACGCAGGTTCCAGTCAGGGCTGCAGCTCTGCACTGCTTTCTGCTTCTCTGATACAGCGCAGAAGGGAAGCTGTGGTTGGAGATACTTTGTTGTTTTGGAAGACAGGGTTCTTTCTCTGCAAAAATAAAGGAAATGGATCCACTCACTCAGGGGAGTGGGAGATGGAGCAATTCCTGCTTCCTTGTATTTGCATTTGCTGCCTGATTCCCAGCTTGCCGCTGCTGGCCTCAGAGCATCCAGCTGCAATCCCCAGCTCGGAGCCAGGCCAGGGGGAGAGCCTGGTTTGGCTGCTCCCCAGTGAGCACCTTCGCTTTGCTCTCTGGGCACAGCAGATTTTCTCTGTCACTTTTTGGGCACAGGCGATCTGCACTCGTTCCCGCACGCCTTGTGCAGAGGAGCTTGCTGTGGTACCACTACCACACTCCATCCTCCCCTGGGATGCAGCCCCTGGTGCCTCCTGACTGGGGCTCGGGCTGGCACAGCCATGCAGGGAGGCTCTGCCCTGCACCTGCCCAAGCACTGGCAATCCCAGGGTGTTGGTCTCTGCCAGCGTCGCCATGCTCAGCACAGCACAGCCCAGGCAAACGGGTGCCTCCTACCCTTCACCTTTGTGCTGCTGTGTGGCCGGGCTGTTTATTGACTGTTTGCCCAAGGGTGCTGTGCAGGTTGTGGTGCTCACCTGGCACATGTGTATGCTCTGGAGTTGCCTCTGTTCAGAGCTGGTGGGGGGCTGCAGCATGAGGAGATGAGGTCTGCCTTTCCTTGGGACAAAAGACACCACTCTGTCCTCACGGTGGAGGCACCACAGGGCATTTATTTATACGTCATCATGTGTGGTACAGTGCCCAGGACCCGGATGTTGTGGGTTCAAGGTGGATAAAGAATGTCCTGGATCAGTTTGAGGCCAGCATGTATGGCTGGGTTGTAGGAAGCCAGGCTGAGAACAGCCTCTCCCCACAGCATCCCTTGGGAGGAACAAAGCTGGGGAGCTGGACACTTGTGCCTTTGTGCTGGAGGATGTTGTCATGCTCAAGGTCCCCAGGGACATTCAGATCATGACAGTATTTGGCAGCACGAGAACTGGCAAAAGAGGTTTTGGCCTGAATCTTCTGGTAGCGCCTCCTGCTTGTGACACACTCCAGTGGGTCCCCATGCACTTGTCCCCAGGCTCACAGCTCCAGGCGATGGAGCCACAGCTCATGCTTGATGCTACCGCAGCCCTGGGGAGCAAACATTCCCTGCTCTTGGTGGGCTCCTATTTCCACTGCTGTGTGAAACTTCATGTCTAGGTTTGGAAAAAGCATCCCTGGAAGAAATGGCAGCTCAGTTTGGGAAGTGGGTGATGCAGGTAAAGCTGCCTTTTTGATCCCAAATGCCACCTGAGCTGATCCCCAGCGCTAGGACAGTTGTGGCACCAGGGCTGGTGCCTCCTCCCCAGGCTGGGCTCCCTGGCAGGGACAGCTACCACCCTGCCTGGCCTCGTGTGCAGCAACACCCAGGGTCAAATTCCTAAAGGCACCTGTCATTTACAAGGCCATTAACAACGATCTGAGCTGCACAATTAGTTTTCTTTATGCATTTCCTCTCTGGCTGGGCCTGGGAACACCCTCTGGCTCTGGCACTGTTGCGGTGCTGGGAACCATCCCACCAGAGCCCTGGCTGCAGAGATGTCTCAGGGATGAGTGCTGCTTGGTGTCATCCCTGCAGACATGGGAGAACAGGGACGGTCTGATGCTGTGGTGCGCGGGCGGGGACAGATTGAGGCAGGCAAATGATGGTCAACCTGGGAGCCCACTGGGGCTGGGGAACCCCAGCACTCCATGCTAACGCTGCTGGGACACACAGGGTGACAGGTCTGGGAAGTCCCCGGGGCAGGAAAGGCCGTCCTGGGGGACAGAGTGGGCTGGTTGAGGCTTTTACAGAGGGGCTGGGATAAGGCCGTGGTGGTGATGGAACGGCCACCCCAGGTGGTGATGGGGAAAGCCTGTGTCGGCAGAGGGGACTGGTGGAGGCCATCCTGCGGGGACAGAGGGACGAGGGTTGCCGTCCTGGTGAGGACGCAGGGGACTGCTGCAGGTCGGCCCGGGGGTATGGTGCGGGCTAGCAGCGGCCATCCCGGACGACAGAGGGGTCGCCGGAGCTGCCCCTGGGGGGACAGAGGGCACCGGTAGAGGTCATTCTGGGGGGAGAGCGGTGGCTGGAGATGGCCGCCCGGGAGAGGCCGTCCCGGAGAGGGCCGGCGGAGGCTGCAGGGCCGCGGCACGTCCCGT
>NW_008607101.1:926-1517 GCF_000691845.1 Merops nubicus | reverse complement strand
AGCTGGGCCTGCGCTGCCCCCCGTCCCAGCTCAGGGGCCACAGGGGGCTCCCAGCTCCTTCCACTGCAGACAGACTTGGCACAGGGGTGTGGAAAAGCAGCTCTGTGGAAATCAGAGGAGGAGAACCTACCTCCTGGGGATTTTCAGGGTTAGCCACTTGGTCATCGATGTCCGGCACCACCTGCAAGGGGCCGCTCAGCGAGGACATGGACTGCCTGGGGGAGAGCACAGCGTCAGGGACAGGTAGCACAGCCCCAGCTTGCCCACCCTGACACACAGCCTGGCCAGCACAATCCTGCCAGGCTGGGTCCCCACGTGTGGCACACCACTGTCTGTTAGAGGACTCTTCCAAATTCAACTGCCCTGGTACAAAGTCATGTGATAATCCCAGAGCAGCTCCACTTTTTAATTTATTTTTCTAAACAGGATGTGGAGCTCTTAACTCTTGCACAGGTAGCACAGAAAATAGCCACAGCTCCAAAAATCAGACTTCCCTGCTGACTTGACACACAGCACAGGAACATCACCTGGGCATGCTGCATGGCACAGACAGAAAGTTGCATGGCTGGCAAGAGAGGGTTGCACCGAGCA
>NW_008607101.1:580-909 GCF_000691845.1 Merops nubicus | reverse complement strand
GGAGTGTGCTCTTGGAATCCCACCCATGCCAGTCCTGGAATCAGTCACCCTTGAAAAGCACCTTCCCCCTGCAGGGGCAGTGTCACCACCTGTAACAGCATCTCCTGCTCTTGCTCTCTAGAAATCTCTGGCCTGCGTTTACTTAACGGACCACGCAGCACTAATTACAGGCTTTCAGGACGTGTCTGCATCTGTCTGTACACAGGAGACACTCCTGACCTGAGAGTTCCCTCACAAGCCCCAGTGGGGAGCGTGGTGGCAGAGCAGTGACAGCTCCTGTCCCCACAACTGGGCTGTAACACTTCTGCTCTACCAACCACCGCCTCCGG
>NW_008607101.1:0-478 GCF_000691845.1 Merops nubicus | reverse complement strand
CCTCTGGTGTCCGGTTTAGCAGCAGACTGCTGGCCACAGCTGAACAGCACAGCCTGCAGCAGAGAGCCGTGTGCCTCTCCTCTTGCACATACCACGATGCTATGATGGAGCTGAGGGAATCCAGCACCTCAGAAGCCGTCAGACGCTGCTGTGGATCCAACACCAGCAGTTTTCGGATCAAGCACACAGTGTTTTCTGAGACCCGTCCATCCCTGGGGAGAGAACCTGTGGTGAGCCCGTGGTGGGCAGGGGTGGCAGCAGGACGGACACGCTGGGAGCCACCACTGCCCTGACCGAGACCCCCCAGAGCCCCCCAGGAGGCTGGCTCCCCGGCCCTGCAGCGTGGGCCCCTCCTCACCTTTGCACAAGCTGTCCCAGCTCCGCTCCCGCCTCCCCGCTGCCCACTGCACAGGGCCTCTGCTCCCACTCCTGCTCGACCCTGGGGGCTCCGAGCGAGGCCCCCCCAGCTCCGCTGGCC
>NW_008607100.1:0-17721 GCF_000691845.1 Merops nubicus | reverse complement strand
CCCCCCCCCAACCAGTACAGGTTGAGACATTTGAGAAGAACAGCTAATGCCATGTTCTGTTTCTGTATGGATGGAGAGAAGCTGCTTTTGTTACATGGCATCTTTTTATTTTCTTTTCCAGTTCAGGTTAGGCTGATGTGAAACATGGGCTAATATTTTACATACTAGTTGCACTTTTTAAAGTGGCTAATGCTACCATACACAGCTAATAGTAATACTAGCACTTCTTCTTCTCCAGCGACAAAGAAGGCAGAACCAGGCAGAGAAAGGAGAGCTTGATTCTACTTTTGCACCTAGCAGTTAAATACCTTAGCACAGCAGATACTATATGTCATTTTTTGTAATGAGAGACTGAGGAAATGTCTCTAGGGCCATCCTGTTGATGTTTGAGTTAACAAACCGTAAAGGTCTGATCCTGCCTCTGCACTTCTGCTAGCTAGAACCATGGCAATCTATGTCCACATTTTGGTCGTTTATATGAGAAAGAAAAAGATGCATTTGATTTGTAGCAATCTTGTGGCCCTGGACTTAGACAAGAAATGCTGACTGTTTTCATTTGCATTCATATTGTTATGCCTTGAGTTCATCCTAGTGCCCTGAACCAATCCAGTAAGTTCCTATCAGTATATTGTTGATTTCTGAACTAGCAGGATCACACTGACCTGCAGAGTTTTGCTATCAAAAGTGGTAATGGAAATGGAAACAGAAAGCAGGTGCCTCCTTATTAATGTATGAAAAATGTCCTTTTTAAATGTAAAAAAAAAATTCCAAAGACCCAGCTTTTGTCAGAAACTACTTGCAAAACAATGGAAAAGAGGAAGTCCACTCCCATGCTAAAATGACAGGGTCAGTGACGTGGACAACCTCTGTGGTGGTTCTGGGAAGGCTTTATAGGCAGGAGTGGACATAGTGACAGCCAGGCTGTGAAATTTCTGGGCATTGGTCTTTCCATTAAGTGGTCATGTGTTAGAAACACTTGGCAAAATGCCATCCAGGAGAGCTCATAGCCTCTTTTCACTTCTCCTTTTTCTTCTTTCTTATGTATGATCAAATGACGAAGATCCAATCTCACCCTGCTTTTCTTTTGGTGAGAGTTAAGCAATCAACAGGAGCTAACTACAGGAACAGCATTTTGTTCTTTTTAATCCAAGCTTGTGGATTAGGCTAACTTGAGCCACAGAAGAAAACAAAGATATACTGCTTAATATAAAATGACCAATACTGACTTCTATACACATCATATCTATACAGACATTTCTCTGTTTTTGTTTGTTCATACAAATGCTACTTCACAGCTCATAGATTTCAGAGAATACCCCAAATGTGTTAACCAAGCTAGCAGCAGCTTGCCACCTAAACCTGCTGAATTTTCATGCTATTCTGTGGGGGTTGGCAGCGAACGTTCCATTTGCACTGTTCCTTAGCAGAGGTAGGGAAGCTCATCGTTTTATGCAAACCTTAGTGTTGGCAGGTAGACAAAATAATACCAAGAGCTGGCCTTGGCAAACTAGGATGGGCCTCCAGAAAGGCCTTTATATGAGGTTCATCTAATGTCTTTGGGCTCTCTGTCATCAGTGGGATATTCAGGATAAACATTTTGATAAGGGTCTGGAAGAAAATTGTCTGTAGTGGGCTTTTTTTTAAAGTGTATCTTTGGGTCCACAGGGAACCCAGCTGTTTATACCAGTGTTCAGGAACTACTGCCAAGGTTTTGTCGGTCTAATCTAAGAAAAAGGAGCATTAGGTCAAATGTTCATGCAGCAGCACTGTAGAAAAAATATTTATGAAGGCTTTATGTAGGAGGTTTAATCCATAGTTGCCTTTTTTAAAAAAAATAGAATTTAAAATAATTCAAAACTTTTCTATAAATATTGTAAGAAAATACATAATTTTAAAAGAAAAATTAATTTTAAAAGAAAAGAAGAATTATCATCTTCACAGTGATAGGAGAATATCTAGGCATGTGATGAGGTTTAAGATCAGAATCTTGTGTTTTATAATGATCTTGCTTCAGAAACAGTTTTGCAGCCATAGGGAATACTTGATGACTGTAGTACATAATGACATAGTTTGCTTCTTCAAACTTGGCTTCTGTTGCAGCAGATGCAGTCTTGTGCACCTTGACAGTGAGTGAGTGGCTGGACCTGCTTCAGCTGAAATGATTCACTGTACAAATTCTTTCACACTTAAACACTTTCACCATATAAACTCTACACTGGCTTTTATGTCAGTAGGTTAAGCCGTATAATGATTTAACCCCATACCCTGTTACTAGATCCTACAGCAGGCTTGGAGCACAGATACTTCACCGCTTCACAACTATCAGTGTTATGATTAAACTGGCTGCTTGCAGCAATATTGGTGACTGGGGAAGGAATATTGTAAAGCCTGTCAGTAAACAAAGTTATTACTAGAAATCTTATCACAAATGTAAACACATAAAAGCAAATGTGACATTAAAACACCTATGTTAATTCACAAGGATTAATTAGAACTTTTCCTAGTTCAAACAGTTTTGAGAAAGACCAACAAGCAGTATCTCTGTGTAGCTGTCATTTCCAACTATTTAATGTGTGTTTCTGAAACAAAATGGGTTCCACGGTTGCTGCACAGGGTGACTTTGGTGCACAAATCACATGTACAAGCATCTGAACTATGCAGAAATATCTCCTTGGATCGTGATGATCTCAGCTTTACCGGTCCCTTCTGAATGTGCAGCACTCCCAGTGACGTTGCTAATCAGTTCCACATGTGCAGGATGTCCCACTGGTCGGGCAAGGGACTAATGTGAGATGTAAGTTTCCTGCTTTGATTTTGAGTTGGTCATTTAGCCACTGAACCTTCACTGACTGGTGTCAGTGTGGATTATGATGCTGACCAAAGCAGTGTGATAAAGTCTTCATGTTTGTGCCTATGCTGTGCCTGAGTGGGCTGGACTACTGAGAAACCTAACGCTGGTTTGATCCCTTGCCCATTTCTATGAAGCCGATTGTTACCCGCTAGATACCTTTTGATAAGTGTGTGTGGGTTTCCAAGGCTGTCTAAAACTCCTGTCATGTGCTTTTGCAATTTATGATGTCTGAACTCGCTTGAGAAGTGCTTAGCAGCTGTCTTGCAAGAAGGGCAGATGGGATAAATGGTGATGGCCAGTGCAGTAAAGGATGGTCACCCTGCCCATGTGGTCTGTACATGTGCATACTTGGACCCATCTTAAGGGGAACGTAGGCCTGAGTTTTCTTTCCTCAGTCTTCCTTATATCTATCTCATGTATTGAATTTGAAAGTTGCATTTGTAATGTCTGTACTTCAATTCCACATCTCCTAAAATGGATGGAATAGGACATTGCTACTATTTCACTCTTAATGATGGTATCACTGCATAGTAAAATGAAAGGCTGAAGTACTTAAGTACTGCAGTGACTGGGGTCATAAAAGTATCATACACAACTGTATTTAGTTATGCTTTTTGTTTCTATAGCAACATTCAGCCAAGAATCTTAAGGTCTTTTCAAGTATTCATGAATTAAAGCTATGAGGTAAGGGCTGGTGATTATTCTTGTTTACAAATAAGGAAATGCAGAGGTTAAACTACTTGATCAAGGTCATACAACAAATCTGTATCCAAGCCAAGAATAAAAGCTGACTCCGTGGTCTGTGCTTCAGTCACCAGGCTGGTGTTCTCTGTTGGAAGGCCTGTGCAGGGCTGAGAGGAAAGCATTGTACAAAGTCTACAGATTTGTTCATTCTGAATGTACATTCCAGTGCAGATTGCCTCACTGAAGTGACCTTATATTTTTATCTTTGTCTAGCTAAACTTTACCCTTGTGAAAACATTGTATGTAGTCAATGCAGGATAACATGATTTTGACAAGAGTTTTGCAAATCTCTGACAAAGAAAAACTGAAGCCTATGCTAAAAAAGTTTGACAATATTTTCACATACGATCACTAATCCTTCAATAGCAATTAGATAAACAGGTCCAGTACATGCCTGGTTCATTTCAGTGGCTACATAAACCAAAAAAACCACAAACATAGGTATGTGAAGAACAACTATGAATTTTCTCTGGGGTTACCACAGAGATGTCACATTTTATGATGAACAAATACGGTTTACTAACAGACAACAACAACAATGCCCACTCTTCTGGGTTTCTTTTTAAACCACAGGAACAGAAAAACTGCAAACTCTTAAACTTTTTTTGTATCCAGCCTCTGCACCTCCCTCTGTCCATAGTGCTTGCCAGCACCAGAAGATTGTAAAAGAAGAGCATTAGAGAAGAACAAGAGTATTAGAGAAGAACAACAGCCACAGCTATTTAATTCCATCATCCCACTGGATGCTGTTTGAAGAATGAAAGAGTGGAAAATGGCAAGTATGCTCTTAGGGATGTTCTTTTTATGTCCAGACTATGTAGTATAAAATACTTTCTTGCTTCCTGATCTGTTAGGCTTGCAGATGTCTAACCCAAGGCATGCTTTTTTTTTCTTCTAGATGTCATACCTTAGAGTTATTATGTGGATAGTCATCCTTTTGTTAGCTATACCCTTGTGGTCATGCTCTTTTTCTGTCTAGGTGGCTGGAACTGAGATTTTTACACTGTTTGGAGGAGTGGTTTGCTGCTCTTTTCTCAAGATCATTGGCTATTATGGCTGTACTACAGCCATAGTATGTTCTGCTGAAGCACAAGTCAGCTGGGTGTATGGCACTGATTTAGTGAGGAAGACTTGTGAGAGTCAAGGATCATGTTTAGCAACGTTTGCAAGTCTGATGAAAAGGTTCACAGAAGTGTTAAGCAGAAGGGAGGCTTGTTACACTGGCTTTATTGCTTAAAGGGGGCAAAGCAAGGACAGGAATGGAGAGGGTCAGCACAGGAAGCATATAGCCGTATATATCCCAATTTGGATCAATAACAGATAATTTTCTCATCTTCTCATAAATCCCACGTACAGTAGCATTAAAATCAATGAAACACTGAAAAGATAAAGTGTAAGTGTCATATAAGGTCTGATAATCAATCTGCATTTTGATTACTGTGTTGAGTGACAGCTGCACCTCAGCTGCCACTGTGCCCTTTGAGCTGGGCAGTCAGAGATGGGGATGACGAGATCTTCCTCAATCTCAGTGTGCAGTGCTAGTTATTAAATTTTTCAGATTATTTCTCAGATATTTTACTTGGCATTTTCTGAAAATTTTGTAGCAGTCAGACTTGCTTGAGAATTTGTATGGAGCCAAACCACTCAGTATTACCCGTCCTCACTTGTATTACAAAGGATCACTTGAGTGTACAGTGTCTTTGAGTCAGACTTGTCAGCTGATTTAGACTATCTGTGGATCTAAGTATACTTATATTTTACAGGTCAGAAAAAATCAAATGGGAGAAATGTAGCAACAGAACCTAGATGACACTTTGACTCTCTACTTGCCAATCTCATGCTCAAGCTCTTTGTTCTTCTTTTCAAAAACTATATCCACATTAATCTCATAGAGATCTTTACAGCTGTGGCAATAAACACTTAAGTGGAAATATTTTAAAAAAAAATATTACTGGCTTTGTATTGAAAACATCTAGTGACCTTTCAGTGCATGGAGATTTTTGTGAGAAGATGGCTTCTGTGTATATCTAGTTTTGTTCTGCTTTCACAGATGGAGGTGAAGCAACCTACTGTAACGAGATCTATAAGGAAGCCCACTTCTTAGCTCTTTTCCCTGCTGTCCTGCTGCTCATGAAGGAAGAAAATTCTGGTTGTCACTACATCAGCATGTTGCAGCTTGGTGGAAGATGGGCAGCTTAGGAAATGCTGAGTGGAGGCACTTGGTTCTGCTGAATCTGCTAGGTCCATGATCCTCAGGATGATTGGTTTTACTCCCTGGGAAATGGAAGTTCTGGGTGATTCCCAGACTACTCTGAAGTTTCTCCTAGCATTGGGCAAGGTTTATTGATGATATAAAATGCACCAAAGAAACTCTTTTTTACTTTTGGAAACATGAATCAGTCACAGACAGGACTCTGATAGTTAACTATATGTCAGTGTAAAATTATGATCATCTTTGTCTAGCTAACCCACACGGCTGATAAATCTAGTGGAGAGAAATGTTTCATGGCATGTACAGCCAGGGTCCTGGTGGCTGGTCTTTGAGGCGTCTTCCTAAATGTCAGTTGAGTGGCCACCCAAGCTGTACTGTACCTTGGCTGAAGCTTCCCCTTCTGAACTCTCTTAGTCATAGAAGATCCGAGTCAAGTAAATGCACCCCTGTTATTTTTCTGCAGCCTTGATGGTTAACCAAATTAACAGTATTAAACTTATTTTGCTACTTATGAAACAGTCTGTCACAATATAGTTATAGTGTTATAGTCTATCACTATATAGTTTCTGATAGTTGAAGGTGCTTTTGTTAAATGCATCCCTGAAGCTAAGTAGCTCCTAGATAAGTTTGCTGGTAAATCAGCTAGTAAATTTGCTGGTAAATTATGTCCTTTCTTGCTGTTGAGATTTGCCTTATTCTGGAAGGATTTGTGAGATAAACTCTAAATTGTCATAGCAGCTTTAGTGCACGTCTTCTATATCTGTAGGGAGGAGCTGTGAAACTTTATTAAGGGTAGTAAGGAATGTAAGCTTGTCTCTAGTTTTTGGAGAGACTGAATCTGGGAAGTAGGAAGATGAACATGAGAACAGTGTTGTTTGTGGAATATACCACAGCTGCCCGTCACACATAACGTTATTTTTCCTGTTTGGGGAGAGCAGAGAAGGCAGTGGCCTAACAGAACCTTGATAACAGCTGAGTGCACCAGATTCTCATCCTTCATGCCTGGTAACACCTCCATGCATGATCTTATTTGAATGAATCTAATAAACATGTATGAAGCAAAATACTGCTCAGACAGCGTGTGGCCTTTAGAGAGAAACTAACTGAAGAAATTCTATACTCAGGCTGTCACTCACTCAGTTGTTGACACAACTGTTTGGGGATTCTGAACTGGATTAGGGAAACAGACAAGGTTAAAAATAATGCAAACAAAAAGGGGGCAGGAGAAGGTATCAGCTTAATTTTGTATAAGGGGGGAGGCTTTGCACTGTTTCCTTTATCTGAGCTGTGCTTTGCACTGGCTCTCTCCTCATCCTGGGTAACAGCTTCAATATTTGTCAGAACTTTCTGTGAGCTAATTTAGCTCACTAGATAGAGCAACATAAAACTACCCAACCCTAGTTTTTACTCTGCCATTTTAGCACAGTAAATTAGCTCAAAGGATGATCTAGTGAATACCAGAGCTAGTAGGAGCTAAATGGTAGAAGCATGACCTCCTGCTCATAGTTTCAGGGAGCTATCTAGCTTAGTGTACCTTTGAAAAATCCGTGCAAATAGTTGTCATTGCATGTGGGCTAGAAGAGGACTCCAGTGCTGAGCAAAACAAGTGACTGACAGGGAGGGTAGAGAAGTATTCCCTTGCCAAAATCCCCTGTATCATGAAACTGAGGTATCAGGATAAGACGGGAGGGATAAGACCTTGTCTTTCTGTATCATAGTGTAAAAATCAGGAGATAAAAGGGTTTGGAGAAGACTTAGTGCTTAGAACCTGAAATGCTGTACTTGGAACAAGCTGTAGGATTTAGAAAGAAATGTAGAGCTGAATATGAAATAATAATTGGAGACTGTAAAGTAAATGGAGATTTTTGCCCTTTAAAAACCAAGATAATCAATGGAAAGATAAAATTTAGAATTGCTTATAGAGTGGTTCTTTATCTTATTATCTAGAGAATAATTCTTTTCTGATTTCAATAGCAAATTCCAGGTAACAGACTGGTGTCCAGACAGCTCTTATTGGATTTTGACTGTGCATGTTCTGCAGGTGGATCTTGTCCTTCTAGCTCTGATGATCTGTTTTTGCTCCCTAGGGACCATCACCAATAGACCAGCTGCATGATTTAAATTCATAGTACTTCAGCAAAGTTAATTTCTTTCCCATTATAGTGATAGCTGTTTAATTAGGGGAGGCAAGCTACTGACAGTACATTGAGCTGAGTTAGGAGTGTGCAGCTATAACTAGGACTTTTTTAGTCCTGGAAACATAGCAGATGGTTGGTAAGATGAAAGCATTAAACTCTGAGGTTAACAAAAACCAGTTTGAACTAATAACTAAAATGCCACGGCTGGCTCGATGCTGCTCAAAGTGAAGATGTAGCCTTAGTCTGATTCTGAAGGACGGAGGCTAAATAAGCTCTCTACCAGCTCTGACTTTACCACAGCCCATTTATGATCAGTATTCATATTGCTGACTTCGTAAAGAAGCTAAATACTGGACATGACTACAGGAGACCTTAAACTTGTTTTGTGGATAGAGGATGTCATTCCTCAGTAAGCTGTGTGTACCATAATAGTAATTTCTGCTTATTTGCAATGCACATTAAAGACAGACACTAAAATGTGACTAACCATTGTTTGCATAAAAGTACATCAGTACAAAGGAATTCACCATGAGGGCATGATTTAGCGAGACAGGGATGCTGATGGAAACACAGCTTTATGAGAGTGCCTGGCCTTCCTCATGGTGCTAAAATCCCTGCCAGAGCAGGTATATCTACTAATACAGATCAGCTCTTTGATCTGCTGCTCAGTGTAACCCCATAAAGACTTTCCCTGGCACAACAAGAGAGGGGCAGGAGGGAATAGCTGTGTTTGCTCAGCTGTGCCACCGAAGCTCTTTTGTCATTAGCCTACAGTCAAGAAAATAGAAAAGTAACTTCTTCATCCACCTTCAGCTCCCATCTAAATGGGGAGCCACTTGTTCCTGTTCTTGTGTTGCTGTTCACTCTTTATTCAGTTGTGCTGTTGGAGTCCATGTGAGGCTGACTGTAAATTGATCAGTGAAATTATTCAGGTTGAAAAGCCATTCCCATTCTTTATTTTAAGTTCTGACAGTTCAGTTGATACTGTATGAAATAATAGTCCTACATAGGACTATTTGTACAGCACAAATAAGAAGAAAATCAGTTGGCCAAGGATAAAGGACATCAGAAAACTCTTATTTGTTTGGTTGGAGGTGAAAATGTGACTAGAACTACCCTTTAAATGAAAGATGCAGTTTAAAACCCACCCAGTTTATTAAAACAGTAAGGTTTTGTGGGAAGGGCAATCTTACATTTTACATCTTTCTCTGTGAGGCAGGTTTAAATTGCTCACTGGTATTCATGGAGACACTTGTACCAGTTTGCTTTTGTGGGTTTGAAACCGGTGCTCTAGTCATACTGATTGTTCAAATTCTCTTTTTGCTTAGTTAAAAGTGTTGATCATATTGCTTCTATTTACTTTTTTTCTTCTAATTGCCTTTTGCTCTGAAGAGAATGCTACTTCATGATTACCTTGCTGTTGATGAGGTTCTCTTTCCTTTTGAATTGCTAGGACTCTGACAGGGTGCACAGCATTCATTAATTTGATACAGGAAGAGGCAGCTGTGGCTGTGTTATTTTAATAGTTACCTAAGATCCGAATACAAGGCAAACTTAGGGTGACACATCCTTGGAAAGATTCCTAGTGAAAACTGTTCTGGAGAGAGCATATCCAGAGAACAAAATTACCCAGGGCACAGCTTGTCATTTACTGCAGACTGAGAATGGGCAGCTTGGGAAAACAAATTGAACATTGCCGTAGGAAGGAAGTCATGCTAGTGTGTTCTGTGAGAGGCTGAGCACACAATGAGGGTGAGGACACCCTCAAAGATGCCCTCCTCAGTGACACTTGAATGGGTCACTGAGGACAGAAGAATTAAAAAAGTCATGATTAATACTTGGTTTCTGTGGCACGTCTTGCAGCAATAGAATATTCAAATCCTTTGCAGTGCTCTCACTGTTAATTATAGGTCCCTTCAATGATTAGCATGAGGTAGATCACAGAGTCTAAATCACAGTTACAAGCTTTCTTCTTTACCTCAGTTGTTTTTTTTTTTCTATATAGTCTAATTTTAAAACTCTGAGTTAACATGACAGCTGGTACCAACAGCATGGCAATTACTGAACTTCCTATAGTGTGAGAGAAAAAAACAGACCTTTTTGAGAGGATTTGAAACTTCTGTGCTCTGAGTATGGATGGATGCAGCCTGTCCATTTTCTGCCTAATAGTTACTCCAATCTTGTACTTTTGTATTGTGCCTTGACAAAAAAGCTGGAGAGCTTCCCCATAAACTTCTTTTTCCCATAGAACAAGATAAACAATTTCAAGTTTATGGCTACTTCTACATGACTTCATGATACAATTTAATTGATAGTTATGCTTGTATTATGTTTTTATTTAAGTGAAGAATCTATTTAAAGCCCAGTTAGGAGACCTTTGCTAAAAATTTCACTGATTTCAGTGAAACTAATTATCAGCTTTTAATAAAACATGACATTATGCTTTATCAACATTTAATAAAAGCATAGTACTTAAGATTTCTTAATAGTATATTCATTCTTTGCAGGTACTTCTTTTGGGATAAATGTGAAGAAAGAATATATCCATGGTATTTCTTTTCCTACTATGTCAGATATTACTATATTTGAGTGAAAAGTTATACAGCTGTTTTCAGTTTTCTGGCTGCTGAGGTAGACAGGGATGATCTTATGGCTTATAGGTTGGTATCATTATGATAGCAAGGTGGAAAGATGAGGTACCATGGCTGTTATTTTATTTAACTGTAAAAATTCTAAGTTCTTGAAAAGTGAATGTTAATTAGAAATGTTCTGTCTTCTGTAGGGATGTGATTTTTCTTTTTTTTTTTTTAAAGGATATTGTAAAATAGTAATATATTGTATCTGCTTTTGTTGTTTGTTTGCATTGGTAGAGGAGTGGGAGGTTCACAGGAAATAAGTATAAGTACAGAAATACTTGGGATTTATATTTTGTTAACATTTGCAAGAGTTTTATTTTCGTAGAGTCATAGAATCCTTTAGGTTGGAAGAGATCTTTAAGATCATCAAGTCCAACCATTAAGCCAACACTACTAAGTCCTCTGCTAAAACAGATCAGAATCTGTCAGGGTTGGAAGGGACCACAAGGATCACCCAGTTCCAACCCCTCTGCCATGAGCAGGGACACCTCACACTAGACCAGGCTGTCTAGAGCCTCATCCAGCCTGGCCTTAAAGACCCCCAGGGATGGGGCCTCAACCACCTCCCTGGGTAACCCATTCCAGGGTCTCACCACTCTCATGGTGAAGAACTTCTTCCTCACATCCAGCCTGAATCTGCCCACTTCCAGCTTTGCCCCATTCCCCCTAGTTCTGTTGTTACTCGATAACCTAAAAAGTCCCTCCCCAGCTTTCTTGTAGGCCCCCCTAAGATACTGGAAGGCCACAATAAGGTCACCTCGGAGCCTTCTCTTCTCCAGACTGAACAGCCCCAATTCTTTCAGTCTGTCCTCATAGGAGAGCTGCTCCAGCCCTCAGATCATTCTGGTGGCCCTTCTCTGGACACTCTCCAGCAGGTCCACGTCCCTCTTGTAATGGGGGCTCCAGAACTGGATGCAGTACTCCAGGTGGGAGTATTGCATTGATCAAGTTCATGTTGACAATACATCATTATTTTTTCCATCTACTCTCCTACATGCTAACAAACTAATATATTTCTTTGAACATCACATGGCTTGGATTGTTATGTACCTTAACCAAAATGTAATATCTGGATCTGGAAAGTTACAGCTCTTGGAGATATTTAAATATGGAACTTCTTCAACCTGATCTAGTGGAAAGTGTCTCTGCCTATGGCAGTGGGGTTGAAACTAGATGATCCCTAAGGTCCCATCCAACCCAAACCATTCTATGGTTTAGCTGTTGGACTGTCCATTTGTCTATTGGAAAGTCAACAATAACCACCACAGGAGTGTACTAAAATAATCAAAATCTCCTCTTTAGACATATTGAGTCACATAAACAAACAGATTACATATCTTGCAAGATATGTCATTAGTGTTTATTCTTAATATGGTTCTTGGACATTGAAAACACTGAACATGTTGTCTGTTGTGCATGAACATTTATGTAATTAGTACTGCAAGTAAGCACAAGCAATGTTTTTAACAAGGACTATTCAGTTATTTCCACAGCGTTGCATGAAGGCCTACCTGAATTAGCCTAGCATACTAAACCAGTATGTTTTTTCCCTTGTATAAGAGATCCTCTGTGTATTTGAAAGTCAGCTCATACTAAATTGACAGCCTGAACTGGAACCCACGTGCCATCATGCCAGTGAGCCAGTGCTGTTGTAGAGTCTTGTTTAAGGCATCCATACTTGATTGATTTTTTTTTTTTTCCTGTGAAAATCTGCACTGGAGTTACTATCCTTAAGTAAAGGACATACGAGTGACAGTGGTCTTGCTATTAGTCTCACTCACTTTTAGTCTATGGGCCTGTCTCTGGCCAGGTGATTGGGTTTTGTAAGGAGTCAGATACAGGAGGCCAGGCACAGGTTTCTGCAGGTCTGCTGAAATATGGTCATCACAGATGTGCCTGTTTGTATCAACAAACACATGGTAGTTGGCTAATTTTAACAGGCAATAAATCATGTTGTTTTACCAGAGGCTAAGAGTGTATTGTTTTTGTGGCTTAGCTGACAAACTCTCAATCTGAGTGATGTGTTTGGGCCTTAATTAGTCTCTTTCTAGTTATACTGCATTGCTTATCACATTTGGAAAGCAAATCTCCCAAACCCACTCGCAGCAAGGCACCAAATAACTCCCATCTCACCCTAGCCTCACCAAACTCACCAGAAACAATCTTCCTACAAAAGCCATGTATCACTAGTGGAACTAGACTGTGTCAGGACAAACAGAAAACAAATACACACTTTTCTCCAACAACAGTAAATGCTCTTTCTTTGAACAGAAACATTACTTGTCTTCATCTCTCTCCACTATGTCCAGTCATCAGTTCTCTGTCTGTTTCCCATTTAATCTGTTTGTTTCCATTACTCTTGTCTCTGGTATTATCAAGTAAGTTAATGCAACGAAGAAAAATTCAGAATTAGTGTCTCCAAAATGTAGTTAGCTCACTTGCTACTTCTAGTTTGGACATTTGTGTCCCTGAAAACTTGCCTGCTTTTCTTGAAAGCAGCACTTTCTCTAATGAAAGATTTTACCTCTCCCCTCCACCTATCATTCCTAGCAGAGATGACATCTTCTTTACTTTGCTTTTTTTGGATTAAGGAAAATGAAGAAAATAGTTAGAGAAGTACTTTTCGCCTGAATCAGCCTGATGATCCAGTTTACTGAGCTGCCCCACAGCAGCTGTGTCTGTAGAACTGATGGGACATGAGCTGTGGTGCAGGAACAGCATTTGGTAGCTGGGAGAACGGATGGGAACTCCTCAAGGCAGCTACACCATCTCATGTAGCTATAACCCTCAGAATCAACTAGGGGGGTTTGTTGCACACCTAACTCCTTTAAATACAAGTGTTCTAATTTTATAGCCAGGCTATACTTGTGGATATCAATACCCCAATTTGTCTAAAGACACATGAGTTCAAGAAAAGAAAATTCAAACACTTTGGTAAGCAGTAGCATAACAATTCAGAGTTTTGAATGCTACTAAGAAAGAATTATTATGTTCTGAGTGTATAAACATCAAACTGATGACTCTTTTTTCTGTGAATAGCAGAAGTGCTCCGAAATGCAGTGTTAGGAGTGAAGCTATTAATTTTGAGGTCATATACTCAAGATTTTTCCATTTAAAAAAAAAAAGAAAAAACGCAGAAAGTCAGCATATTTCATTTTATAACTTTGTGAGTTTAAAATCTGGGTTTTGAAATGGCATTTTGATTTGGAAATTGTCCTCTTTGTCTGCTAGCCTGGAGATGAAACAAAATACTGGTTTTTAGCCTAAGTAAATTGTTCTGGGTGGACATGAAAGGAATTTTTTGTTTATTTAGTGTGATCCACAACTTGGCCAGTTCTACAGATATAGGGTATACAAATACAAAACTGCTCATAAGAGCTTGCAACTTTAAATTCCTTATAAGGAGATATTGTGTATTGAAGTTTTCTTGGACTTTAAATAGATGTATTGTATACGCAGAGCTGTGTTTTGTACTCATAGCAGTTTTGAGCAGCAAAACTGTCACAGAAGTAGCCAGAAGTTGATCCTCTTTTGTTAGACCAACAAATGACAGTTTTACTTTTCATCTAAACATAGATTTCTTGTGATAGTGATATGGGTGTTCTTTTTATTCCTTAGACTAGATCATTGGGGAAATTTATGCTCTGTAGGACTTTTTGAACAGGACAGTGACAAAACCGAGGGCTGCTATTAATTGATTCAAGCAGTGCCAGTTATTCTAGTATATTAATTGTGTTTCTTTAATATTCCCCTAGTTTCATCTCTATGGCTCACAAGATGAGTAACTGGTTTGGTCTTTTTGATTACACTTTTTATCACCTCCTTCATGGAGCTGTGTGGTTTTTTAGTGATATGAGCACCACTTCATGCTGAAATGGTAGCTTTTCTAATTGATTTCACACCACTGTCTCTGTTGAAGTCAATCCTTTGATAGTGGTTTTCTGTGCAGTTGGTATGGACAAGAATGAAAGGGACTTTCTGGAGACTGTTATCATCCCCATCATGTACTTGGGAGAATTGAAGCCTAGGCAGACTGTGACTTCTTGAAGTCACCCAGGACTGAACCTTCTTCCCATTAGTATTGGTCTACACCTTTGCATCCTGAAGATTTAGAAAAGCTTTTGATGGCTGAAGAATCAGCCATACAAATGTGTTTATGCAGAGCAGAACCAGCTCTGAAAAGAAGTGGAAAAATGTTTTGTTCATAGCATTTAAGACTCTGGTTTATAAACATTTGTATTTGATTAACTTCGCCCTCAATTATAGCTCTGACTAAGCTTGCAATCCATAATTCTGAGACCACAAAGAAGAATTTCAGCAAAAATACAGAATGTCAGAGTTGACATTCTGGAAACGTGTAAAGGAAAGGATAAACAAATAAAACCAGCCCCCACATTTTGTGAAGGAACATTCTGTGTACTGGAAATACTGTTATCAAGTATAGTCATGGGAATCACATGCAATGGCAAGGAAGAGTAGGCAGCAGGAATTGCTGAAAGCACTTTTTGTTTTTTAAAAATGTTGTATAGTCTTTGTGTATGAATAAAGGAATGAAGAGGATGTCTCTTGGAGGAAAAGTAAATATCACATTTGAAAGAAAAGGTTAATAAAGATCATCATTCAAACATCCATATGTGATGCAATCTAACCCGAGGGCTGCTAGAGCGCTGTAAGGCTGAACAAAGTAGTCTCCCACAAGGCTCTTTGCATGCACAGTTTCCACAATCAATACCATCTTCCAAAATGTGATTAAATATGGCTAAGCTAAGACACTACTCTAAATTGCTGCCAGAAGAGTTCTTTTTCATCAGGCAGATATCTAAATATTACTGCCAGATAGTGTAAAGAATATATCTGCCTCTCTGCTTTCACCTTTATAAAGCAGGTATGATAATTCTGGTGAAGCTTTTGGAGAACTAAGAACACACTACTGAATGACATCTAGGTGTTGCCTTTATTAAAATTACCCATATGCCAGCTTAGCTGGTGTTAAGAGTCTATACTAGACTATAAAAAAATTACAGGGTGAATTCTTAAAAAGATTTAGGGACTTAAATCCTATGTCCAAAATTGTGTTGAAAAGGACATTTATTTAATGAAGTGTTGATATGTAGAAATGAGCTACCTCTGAATTCAGGGAAGAGAAGTATGTACTTTATAGAGTGTTGCATTTCATCCTAAAGGTGACATCCAAAACAGGTCAACTGCATCGTTGCTGACCAGCTTGGGTCTTTTCTTCATATGTCTAATCCAGCATGATGAATTCTACTTATGACCATCCTGGGCTTTTTTAAGAAGGTCTAATTTCTACCTACAGCTGTCAATGTATTATTTCTTTTGGCACCTCTCTGAGCCTAGATATGTCCAGAAACAAATTTTATACAGAGAGGTTAGGTAATGTTTAAATAATCTGGCCTGTGTTCCAAGGTCTAGGTCTCCCTGAAGGTCCAAAAGATTGGGGTCTTAAGTCACTCTGGCACTTTCAGAATGTTTATTTTCAGTGCTGTTGGAAAAGATGCTGCTTTACATAATAAAACAGCACTTCATTTTTCTGAAATACAAGTCATCATCACATTTACAGTAGTATTGCTGACCTTTTATCACATGAGTCTGGGCCACCTTTTCACATCTGCTGATGAAGCCTTAAGGGGAAAAAAAAAAGACAAAAAGGGAAGAGAATTAGATTCTCTCTTTAGGATTTACAGCTCAATTGTTTATTTTTTATTTTATTTTTTTTTTATCAGATGGAAAAGGTCAGGGAACTAAAAGTCTTTTTTTTTTTGGCGATAGAGCTAGGAGGTCCAGAAGAATTTCTGCAAATAGAAAATGTAAAACAAATCATAAATGTAAGTCAAAAGAACATCCTGTTCTTGTTTATCTTGCAGATGAAACTAGAAATTCACAAACCTTTATGCACAGTTGAAAGTGGGTTTAAGACAACCTCTTGTCTGCCTACGATCTGAACAGCTGTTTGTAGAAAATTTTCCACATAGGTCACCACAGAAAAAGAGTAAAGTGTTGACAGCTTGACGGATGAGTTTGGCTGGCATGATGCCCATCCAGTTGTATGACTAATGCTTTCGTGTACAGTATCAAACACATTCAGATTGTCTGTAACATAGTAGCACATCTTCTAAAGTTATAAACTGAAAACAGAAGATTGCTCGAGTTCCTAAAGAGTAAGGCACTCTTATCCTAAATGCTCTACCGACAGAGTAGAGGAAGTTCAAATTAAATTTATGAAAAGCTCTTTGTGTGAAAGATTACAGCTGTTAATATATGAAAATTACACTATTGTGTGCACAGACCTAAAAGATAAGGAAAAGTCCCATTGCTATGTAGAATGCTCACTATTTCCCAGCCAGGAGCAGTCCTTGTCTTTCAGAATATTGGTGGCACTTGTGTAAGCAGAATTTTGCTAAATGGTCAGGCAGACATGGACAACTACTCAGAGTCTCATCATTATTTCAATTAGTTGTCACTGACTGGTATCTAAAATCCCAGAAATCCCATACTTCTGCAGAGTGCGTGGAACTTAGTGTTGCTGCAATACAAATAAATCTTCAAGCCACACTTTATATAAAGGAAAGGAAAGACATTTTATTCTTTAGTTTTTACTTCCCAAATGACAAATACCTATCTGTTTCTGCTAAACCTTTGCTTGCTACTTCTTTTCAAAAAGGAAAAGGATTACTACTTCAACATGGTAGACACCTGATCTGTTGACCAGCTCTGATCTTTCAGGGTATGGAACTGAAAATGTGTTTTAAGTCTTGCTACTAAGTGGCTCAGTGGCCATATGCAAGTCATCTAACTTCCATGAGGAACCCATGCATACCATGGCAGATACCTGCAGCTTGCTGGCTTAACCTTGGGCTGGAAGTGAATTTGGGAAAGCTTTGTTCTGTGCTTGTCTGCCAGTGACTTACAGAAAAAGAATTGGGTTCCTTAGCTTCTCCATTCCTCTTTGGCCACATTTGTAAAGTTGCTATTGTATTTAGTATTTACCTGCTGTTGCAAACTATTTTTTTTTTTTAATTGTGAAGCATCTCTAAGGTGAATGTGCTACTATACAGAGTGCTCTTTTACTGTGAGCTGAACAGCTAAAACAGAACACGACATCCTGGTCTCCAAACTGGT
>NW_008607099.1:0-965 GCF_000691845.1 Merops nubicus | reverse complement strand
AGGACGGCTGGGGAGGCGACGTGAGCCGGGGCAGGGCTGGCTGGAGGCGCGGAGCTCGGGCTGGAGGCAGAGGCGTGCGCGGGAGCCCGGTTTCCCGAGTCTGTCCTTGCTCCATCCGGAGGAGAAGGAGCCCCTGGGCCCCAGACAGGAGCCACTCTGGGGCGAGGATGAGCCCTGCAGCAGCCCAGAGGGGAGAGTGGAGCCAGGGTGGATCCTGCCCCACGCAGGTGTTTCCTGGTGAGCGTGCTGGATGTGGGCTGAGCCTAGCCCTTGGCTCAGCACGGAGCACTGAGCTCCCTGCGGGTGCCTGAGGCTCGGGGGGGGCGCCCCTGCCAGGACTCCGTGCAGGAGCCACGTTCCTGCTTCCTTGGAGCTTTGTGTGCCCATGTTCATGGTGTTGGTGTGGGAAAGCCGGCCTGCCCCATGTGAACAGGAATCCAGGGACAAAGTGACACGGCTGGGGCCACCCTGAGGTGGTGGAGCTGGGTGCCGTGTCCCAGGCTGGCACTGGGGCTGCCCATCCCAGCTGGTGGGTGCTCCCGGACATGGGGAGCGGCCAGCTTGCTCATTCATAAATCGTGGGGGAGTTTCCTGGTGGAGCCTTGCTCCTCTAACTGGAAGGGAGCTGGAAACCCAAGTGTTTGGAGGGCACTTGAACCATTGTTTGAAAGATCTGTAATTTTCCAATCAAACTCCCTCCCAAAGCCTCCGTTCATCAAATATTCATGGGATCCATTTTCTCCTGGCACTCTCAGCCTACGTCTCAGCCCGAAGAATCAATCAGGCAGCTCTGCTTGCTTTAATGCATCCTGCGTTTTCAGGAGCCTGGGGCTGCCATCTCCTCCTCGTGCCTCCCCCCATCGGCCCCCTGTCCCCATCTCCTCCCAGGGCAGCAGCGCTGGATGGGGCTGTGCCGGCAGCGGGAGCTGGGGAGGGGATGGCTCACAGGGAGGGAGGGAGCGGGA
>NW_008607098.1:0-5384 GCF_000691845.1 Merops nubicus | reverse complement strand
CACCAGAACTGGAAGCAGTATTTGAGGTAGGGTCTCACAACAGCAGAGTAAAGGGGGAGAATCACCTCCCTTGGTCTGCTGGCCATATCCCTCTTGATGCATCCCAGGATGCAGTTGGCCTCTGCCGGCTCACACTGAGCTTCTCGTCAGTCAATACCCCCCAGTCCTTCCCTTCAGGGCTACTCTCAGCCAGCTCCATACCAAGTTTCTAAATGTTCATGATCTGTGCTCTTGTTCATGATAGTCTGCTGAAGTGTCTGCCAGGTCTTTCCTATGGTCATTTATTATCTCCATGTACTTTCTAGGACAACAGAGATTGTTTCAAGGCCCGCCAAGTCTCGCTCCATTTCCTAAGCAGTGGAGCATGGACTCCCTCTAGCCTCTTTCTTGGTTTCTGCAGTAGAAATGCAGTGATTCAGATTCTCTACATTTTCAGATCTTGCTTTGGTTCATTTTCCAGTCTGCACAATGCTGACCCCTTTGCTAGCTTTAGGTGGCCTCCTGTAAGAAGCAGGTTTCTAGGTCAAAACACAGCTCTTGCTGGCAATCAAAAGTGGAAGACTTTCTAGAGAAATGGCATCTTTTACAGCATTATGCTTTCTTGGAGGTACTCCCTCAAGGCCTGGATCTGGCCAACTTGAGAGCACTCACTGTAGCACGTTAACAGGCTGGGCAGACCAGCATTTCATCCTTTGTGAATGCTGAAGGCATTACTCACAGCTGAGTTTCTCTAAACAGCTGAGCCTTTTGGTTAGGAAAGATGTGACACACCAGCTCAATTCTGAGCTCAATTAGCTTGTAAAAATACCAGAATGGCTCCCATGGCTGCCTGGAAAGCAGAGGCTTTTGGCTTGGACAAAGTGCTGAGCAGAGGAAGAGAGAGTGAGTTTGACTCTCTCATTTCCCTCTCCCTGTATATGAACAGGTTAGCAGAAGTGGAAAAGGCAGGCAGAGTTGTACAGCTCTTTTGGGAAGGAACGGTGCCCCAGGGCAAATGATGACTCAGTTTACCTCCCCAGCACCCCTAGACAATGCTGGTGCACTGATGTGCGTTGTGATAAACTGTCATCTCTGCTTACACAAGGATGGTGCCTGAGACAGCAAACTGTGAGCTGAGCATCAAGAGCATCTCAGAGGTGCACCAAAACACAGGTAATTCCCAGTGCCAGATTCTGTCTGAAGTGCTACAGTGTTCACACAACAGAGCAACCATGAGACGTGCCCTCATGCCATGAGGAACCCTCTTGGCTTTGGCTAGGAGAGCATAATTCATGGATGTTGTCTATTTGCATTCACTTTTGGTATCACAAATGCGTGCAGAGATAAATCAAAATGCAGTTTTGAAAGGGGACACTCAGTGCTCCATGTCTGGGTGCTTCAGGGTAGAGATACAAGGGTGTCTAATTTAAACTTTTACAGATTTGCAGGGACTCTCACCCCTTGGAGTAAACAGGAGAGATGCATTTAGTCCTCAACACTTATATCTAGGCCATTTATTTAGTCACTTAAATTTGAATTGAGGCATAATTTTAGGACTCAGGTTCAAACATTTTGTCCAAACCCAGCTGCTGTGTTTTTAAAACACTTTTTTTTTTTTTTTTTTTTTTTTTCAGGACCTCCAAATGTACAGGCATTTGGCTTTGAAACTGTTGTGTGTGCAAATTTAAAAATATAGCCCTTGTCAGGTTGCTTACGCAACATCTGATGCCCGTGTTGCTATGGTTAGTATGTGCTTTGGGTGAAGGCTGTGGTAACTAGTTACATATGGTATTCTTGCAGATCTGTGCACAAGAATTGCATATTAAATTACAAATTAAAGTGAATATAGCCTGTCTCTACCAGGAGCGGAATATGCAAGTGCTTGAACTGAGTAATCTTTATCCCAGGGTAAATTCACAATTAGTGCATTAAAAATTTAACCATGTAGCACTGGCTCCTACTCCTATTGTTGGTAATGAAAGGCAAAATGTGACAAATACTCTGTATGGAAGCAAATGGAGGTCTCTGGTGGTGTGGAAATATCATAACACTGTGTATATTTTATGAGGTGATATAAAAGAAAGTCACTGTAGACATCTTTATTGTTGGAGTTGTATAAAACTTAATGTCGTGACAAGGAAACTGCCTGGTTCAGAAAGAAAAGCAAGACATTCACAGAACAGATGTGTGCCTTTTCTATGGGCATCCCTTATTTATGTTTCTTCTGTGTTTTCTTTCTTCCGTAAAATGGTCTGATGAATGTAAACTGAATGAAGGTATGCCGGTTCTGATTTTTCCTAAAGAACAAGTGCTTAAATATTGCTTCAGTTGAATACTCTTTCCTGTAATCCATGCGTGTGCATAATTTTTCTTTTTAAATAGTATTTTTTTCCAAGATTTAAACAACAGTGAAAAAAAATAAACAATAATAAAAAAATTATTATTAGGTTGTGAAGAATACCTTCCAAAAGGAAACTAATAAATCATTGTCTTTCTGAACTAGCATGCCATAACAGAGGGGAAAAAAATTAATGCTTTTTTTCTGAAAAAGCTGCAGAAGGACAAGTATTGAGCAATGACACAGTATATAATTAAAACTAAGGTTTTAGTTACACAGGACCCCATGGCAGCAATGGTTGGGGAACTCTGCTCTGTGTGAAACTCTTAGACAATTAAAATCACATTAGTGTCTTAAAATGTCATGAGTAGTAATTCTGCATAGCAATTTCGGAAACAGTGTAAAATGTGGCATAGAAGTTCACAGTGGAAACTCAATCCATACTGTGGGTATGAGACATGCAACTCATTTCCATGTCAGAAACACAATCCTCTCTTAGAAGCTTTCCTTTTTAAATAAAAGTAACATTAGCTCTGCAAGAACCAAAAGCACTGGGAAACAGTGTTTTAAAGTACAGAAAGTAATTTCTATATGTCCTGGAGTCCTGAATGTGTTACTGTGACACACAGCTCAAAGACACTAAGGTATGGTGATTTTGATCACTTTTGAACAGAGGACATCTAAACAGAGTTGCTCGCATGTAACTCTGTTTTAACTCCCATGTAATTCTGTTTGCACAGAATTAAATACATGGTAATGGGCTAACTTGGAGGAGACAGTTCAAACCAGAACAGAGTGAAAAATTCTTACCCTGCTGAAAACAGAGAGGGGTTTCACAAGAGCAGCTCAGGGTACGTGGCTGGATGATTATAGGCCTGATTTAGAATACAGTCATAGCATCATTTAGGTTGGAAAGGACCTTTAAGATCATCAAGTCTAACCACATATGAGCTGCCAAAAGTTGTGTAGGTTCTTCAAGAGTGGATGGGGTTTCCTTCACCACCCAGGTCAGGAGCTGTGATTGATGGATAGATCAAGTATTGAAGTAGCTTAAGGCAGCTGCTACTGCAGCACACCTTTTCCAAGTGCCAATAAAGACATCAGTTTTGATAAAAAGAGGCATGGCTGGAAAGGTCTTCAATCTATTTCCAAAGGTTTTATGTAAAGCAGCCTTCCCTGCTATTCATTGTGAATGCCAATAAATAACATGGTGTAAGAGCAATCATAAAAAAAATAATAGTAGGAACTAATTAGGAAACAAGTGGTCAGAGTTCATAGGCAATCATCAGAAAAATGCTTACCAACACTAAATATCCATTCTTTTGCACTAATGTATTGAGATTTGCTCCATGTGTGTGATTGTTAAAAACAGCAAATGGAAATGTTATTCTAAATATGCAAAGTTTTATATTGCTATGTCATATTTCTTAAACTGTGTTCAGTACATTAACCCGTATTCTAAATTCAAAGCAGAACTGAAACAGAAACCAGAAGTACTCTTTGAGAACATGGAATTGTAACACAGAAGTGGAATTCTAACTTGCAACAGTTCCATGCAGAATTTGGTCAAACTTTGTTGGCAGATTTTGGCTGAGATGGCTGGGAGGTCCCTTTGCAGAGTTTGTGCACCAAGAAGTGAGGTGTTCACATGGCATCATGCTCATAGTCCTATCAGTGTTGCTTGATATGTGAGGAGAGTGGCTTTGATATACATGAGATCAAACCTTAAACATTTATTTAAGTACTGTAGAATTTTGACTTTAGTGATGGACATGTACAATTTATGCAGAAGGGTTCGCATGGAGACTATTGACTTTGATGGAAGCAATATAAAAAATATAGCAAATGGATCTAAATCTGTTAGAAGTGGTATTCTTTTGTTCATGTTAGAGCATTGGGAGATATTTCATCATAGATGCATATAAATTACTGCTTATAGGTACCTCTGCTGGTTTGTGATCTACATTCTCTGCTTCCAAATACAAACGAGGAATCTACAAAGGAAAATTTTCTTATGCAAGTGTTCACTACTGTGACAGGTATTTTTCCTTTTCTATGAGTGAGGAAATCCAAATGTCAATGGAGTTACCTCTACTTCAGCCCAGTGTCTCTCCTTTTGCTCCATTTTACAGCATCAGCTTATGTGCTCTATGTATGCAGCAAAGAGAAATGCACTTACTGAGAAACAGCATTTACTCACTTAGGTGGAGTGCAGCATTAATCAATGTATAGTGCTGCATTGTACTTTGTAGACATATTCTATATGTGTGAAATGTGAAGAGATACAAATTGAAAGTGGGAGTGTGCAGCAGAGGGGGGGATCAGTCTGCCATTGAAACACTGTTGATGCCAAAAGGTGCAGAGCAAGAGCTATTCTGCAGGAGTGAGTGGGAGGAGGAGGCATGGTGCAGCAGGCTGGGAACCGGCAGACTACAGTTGAAACACTTGGTAATTAACAAACAGGCTGGAGAAAACTTCACAAAATCTGGTTTTCCTTTCATCTGCTTTTTGGTTTTTTTAAATCATATTAATCTGAAGGTGTGCTTTAAGAAAGGCTTCTTAAGAGATTGTCTGCAAATAGATGGAAGAACATCCAGTTGCCCTTTAGTGCTTCTGATGGTTACTTAGGCTACAATGTGCAAAATTAGTAAATTTGAACAGTCTTTGTTGCACACAAAATACTCCAATCTGGTTTATTTCATTATCTCAAGCTTATTAAATTGCTTATTAAAAATCAAAAGCCAAAATTTCAGAGGTTTCTCTCTATTGAGAGCATTTTTTCTTTTTTCCAAGCTGACTATGATTTCATTTTGAGTTTCTTCAGGACTCTTTTTATAATATCTTTGACAATGAATATTTATAGCAGCTCCTAAAGATTAATTTTGTTTATGTGCTGTAAATGCTACTTCCATGTATAATTAACAAAAAGCTTAGTAAAAATGAGCTCAATACCAGCTCAAGTTTATTTCACTTACCTTCTCCCATGACTTGGACCATTGCCCATCATCTTTGTATTAGATATGAATGAAATTACTTCTTTAGATCATAGAATGCCTGGGCTGGAAGG